>NC_056746.1:566253873-566548873 GCF_019279795.1 Protopterus annectens
CTGAAGACCTTGAAATTTCCTTGTGAGGAACCTTTGTGATCTCTCCAATTGCTGCAGGTGCTTGGAAAGGTACATACCAAGAGAGGCATTGTACTCCATTATTGGCCTGATGAAGGAAGAGTAAAGGGAGAGTATAACTTCTTTTTTTCTGAAGGCAATGCTCTTACTTATGAGATAAGCAATACAAAATGCCTTTCTTACCAATGTAGAGGCATGGTGATCAAAGGTAATGTTGCCTGTGTGCCCAGGTCTCTCACCACTGAGTGCGTACTTAAGGTGCTGCTATTAATGTGGCAGTTAGCAGGGACATTGCTCTTACCAAAAGAGATGACAAACTCAATGCAAAACAATGTATTAAGGCCATAATGTCAGACAAACTAGGAAACAAAAGTAATAGTGAAAAGAAGAGAGGAAAGATGGATAAGACAGACACAATGTGAGAGCTAGGCAAAGTGTGGTAGTTGGTACAAAAGGTTAAGGTTACACACTGTTAACAAACTGCTTCCTGTGCTACATGGTTTGATTCTGTGAGACTTCATTTGCCTACTGTATGACTTTGAGCAAGTCTGTTAACATGACAGTGCTTTTGGGCATTTGGGAAATTGGTCTAGGTTCCTTAAAGGTCTCCTCTCCTGCATGCTTAGTAACTGTCTATAAACCTGTAAAGTAGATTCTAGCAAAAAAAAAAAAAAAAGTGAAAATCTTCCCTGCATTCAAAAAAATAAGGGTACTTCTTTCCTGAGTTCTCAAAAACCATGATCAGAAGCCAGGGCCAAGAGAACCTGAAGAGTGACCACTGACCCAGGTGCTATAGACTTTTAACATTTAATCAAGTTCCTACATAAAAGGCTTCTTGGATACTTTGAGGCTCAAAAATCAAAACACAAACAAGGCAAAGCCCAAAACCAATAAAGGTTCACAAAAACGTACCACGGCATAGTTTTACAGCTGTAACAGGCACGGTAAAACAGAACGAATAAATATAAACTTTAAAATACAGGCTTTTAATGGAAAAGTTAAGGAGCTTTCGTCCTGAAGTATAGGACTTCTTCAGAAGTAATAAATAATTAACAATTCTTGTTTAAATACCCCACCTGGGAGGTCACATGACATCAAACACCATAGCAATTTTAAAAAATATACACATTAATATAAACCCACCCCTTTTTTTTCATAGAATAGGCAACCATGTAAAACAAGTAACACACTCTACCATTATAGCTAGTCTATTAGAAGTCAAACAGTTATAGCCATCAACAAATAAAATATAAAAATTACCTTTCAAGAGTTTTTAGTTTTACCAAACATGTTATCGAACAGTGTTCATTCAAACCTAAACCACTAAAAGCATTTAGGTAAAATTTCCAATATAATTCTCTTGCTTCTAGTCATCAACAAATAAAATATAAAAATTACCTTTGAAGAGCTTTTAGTTTTAACAAATGTGTTATCCGACAGTGCTCATTCAACCCTAAACCACAAAAAGCATTAAGGTAAGGTTGCCACTGTAATTCTCTTGCTTCTAGCCAAAGAGTGTAATTTCCACCCCTAATATTAGGTATTATTTGCTCAAGGACAAAAAACTTAAAATGATGGTCAGGGTTAGCCATAATGTGTTTTGCTAAAGCATTGGTGTTCTTGTTATTCCTTATGTCATAGATATGCTAATATATACATTGTTTAAAAACCGCTCCATTTTCCCAACATAATATGCCCTGCATAGCTGACATAATGCAGCATACACCACATTTTTTGAAGGGCAGTCATAATTGTCATTTTAATCAGTAAACCATTCAAGACAAAATCCACTTCAAACATCACATACTTACAGTAATGATAAAAAACACATTTAGTCATACCTCTTAATCTGGTACAACTTGTCTGCTCCAGAGGGAATCAAAGCCAGAACCCCAAGGAAAAACAAGCTTCCCTGGTGGACATCCATCATCCACAAAGTTTACAACAAACGCAAAATGTTGCTGTCTAAGAAAACTAAACAAGGTCCCACAGTGGAAAAGCACCCTCCTCAGCCTCAACAGGCAAATAAGACGTGTCAAATCATCGAAGGGTAAGTTTGAGAAAAACTTAGCAATTACAGCTAAGGATAACCATAAGGTCTTTTACAGCTACTTACACAGCCTAAAAGGTAGGACCTAAGCATGTGCTGAACTAGTGACTAATGGAATCACAGACACTGATTCCCCCAGAGATAGTGAACCTGCTGGCAGACAGATTTGGTGAAAATTTAACTCCCTTTCCCCCCCAAACTTATCACAAACCTTGTCCCCAACTTCCCCCTACACTACATATCCGAAGAGCAAGTCAGTAAAGCCTTGTCTGAGGCAAAATGGCATCCCAGGCTGTCTTCTAAACAACCTAAAATATGAACTAGCATCACCATTCCTGCAGAATGGAGAACAGCAACAGTTATTTCCCTCCACAAAGGTGGCTTAGCAACAGATCTGGGAAATTATAGACACACAAGTCTGACCAGCCTCATCTGTAAGGCCATGGAACTTATTCATCATGGACCTCATAAATAAAGACATAGATGACCTCCAAAACCTGGATCCATCCCAGTTTGGCTTCATCAAGGGCAGATTCTGCCTGTTAAATGTGGATTTCTTCGAGAATGTGACCAGGGCCATTGACGAGGCAAATTTGTGCACACAGCATGCCTGGACTTGGCCAAGGCCTTCAACACAATCCCACAATCCGGCTTTACCAATAAACTTAGCAAACTGAATTTAAACCCCTTTGTTTTAAGATGGGTTGCCAACTGGCTCACAAATAAAAGTGGGTGACTCCACATCAGCCAGCAGATCTGTCACCAACAGGGTACTACAAGGGTCAGTGCTGGGCCCCTTACTGTTTGTTATATACTTCTCAGAAGTTCAGCTGTGCCTGACCAGGTTTGCAGATGATTGCAAACTGGGTACTGTTACTGAATCCCCAAATAATATCAGTATACTTCCGCAGGGTCTTGAGCAGACCAAAAACTGGTGTCTTAGTCATGGTCTCAAACTAAATGCAAAGAAATGCATCATCAATCCCTTCGGTAAAAACAATGTCCATTCACAGTTGGTAAGGGATCTGGGATCACAAGTAGACTGTGACCACCATGTGTCTACTGTAGTAAGAAAAGCTTTCTACGTAGCACACTTGGTTAGCAAAGGCATTGCCTCTAAAACAAAGGAGGTTATAATCCCTCTATACTCATCATTAATCAGCCCAATAATTGAGTATAGAGCCCCCTTTGACATGTACCATACAAAGCACCTGCAGCAATTGGAAAGACCTCAGAGGTTTCTAACAAAGATGATCAAGGGGCTCCAGCATGTGCCTTACACAGACCGACTAAAGTCCCTGTCACTATATAATATCATGTAGACTTCTTAGGGATGATTTATATCTGGTTTACAGAGCAATCTCCAACCCAAACGTAATGAATTTGCTGCACATCCGTAAATCAAATGGGACTAGAGCCATCCATTCCAGGGACCTAAATATGGCCTGCAGCTTGAATAGGACATGTTAGAGGGACAGATTTGTCTCCCAGCGACTGACGCATCTTCGGAATAGACTGCTAATTTGTGTGAAGCAGAGCACCTCTATGACACTTTTAAAAAGGAAAACCAAAAGCCAAAAGATGAGCCAGCAAACTGCGAGACTGAAATAATGTTCATTCAATGAAAAAACAAACCGGTTTTGGCTGGTATACACCACAGCCTTCCTCATTGTGACTAAAATTCATTGAAAATTATATTTTATAGATGTATTTTAATTGAGTCAAACCTGTGATTGGGTAATTAAAATTGTTCCTTTAATCCAGGTGGGAATAAACCACCCAGTTTAACAATCCACTTCTTTTCTTTTGTATCAAGAATGTAATGCCATCCTGCTATGTTGGGTTGAGTCCCTTTTATAATGTCTGACCATGAAACTGAACTTGGCAGATAAATGTTTTGTGGAATGTTTAAATAAAGCACTACTTGTTTTTTTTATTCCTCATGTCACTAGTGTGTTCAGAAATTCTCAGTCTAAGTGGCCGTGAAATTTGACCTATGTAGAAGGTGCCACAGCTGCATGTAGCTAAGTAGATCAGCCATTCGCTACTGCAATTAGCAAAAAAGTTGATGTAAACTGTGTCACAGTTCTTACTTGTAAATTGTTTGGACTTAAAAACTTTGTTGCAATGAGTGCAGTGACCACATGGGTAACATCCTGTGAGCACCTCACCCATTAGTGTAGTTTGTACTTCTTGAGAGGATGTTCTGGAATGTGAATGTTTATAATGGTTGAAGTGTGAAGCTAGATTTCTGCCCTTACGGAATGATAAACAGCATCTGTCTGATAGAATATCAGTTAGGTTGTGATAACTCTAGAATATTCCAGTGTCTTTGTACACTATTGATTAACAAATCTGAATTCCTACCATAAGTAGTCACTAACCTGATAGGTGACAGCCTGTGCTGCTCATGTTATTTATATTCCAAAGGTCATCTCTTTTGAGTGCATTGGCCCATTTGCTGGCCTGTAGGACATGTCCCATCTGATAGCCCCTATCCCTGAATCTGCGAGTCAGATCCTGTCTTTATTCTTGAAAAGTGGAATTCTTGGAACAAATACGTCTCATTCTAATGTACTGGGATTTGGGAATATTTTTTGTTTTATGAGGTGGATGAAAGCTGGATGCATGGAGGAGGGTGTTATATTAGGGATACTTCCGGAAAACTTCAGTACATAAAGTGTGATCTGATTTCCTAGAAATAGAAACATCAAGAAAAGTGATTGTGTTTGCGTCAAAGTTATCCGTGAAGTGTAAACCCCATTTATTTCCATTTAAATATTCAATGAATTCAGACAAATATTCCACATCTGACCTCCATACCATCCAGCAATCATCCAAATAACGCCCCCATATGTCAATCTCTGTCAGGTACAAATTATGGCCTGCATCGTAAATAAGATGATCCTCAATAAAGGCCATAAAATGGTCAGCATAAATGGGGCAAAAGATGCCCCCATAGCCGTCCCCTTAATTTGCCAATAGCAGGTGTCCTGATAGAAAAAGACATTGATGGTTAGGACATGCTCTGTCAGGCCTAATAAAAAGGTATTGAATCCTGGCTGATACAATTCTTATTTATTTAACCAGTATTCAAGGGCCTCTAAGCCAGCAGCATGAGGAATGTTAGTATAAAGGGCACTGACGTCTAGAGTGCACATCAACCATTCGGGTTCAAGATGGGTGTCTGAGATGATTTTGAGAAATTCAGTAGTGTCTTGTATACGTGACCTGACCCACCTCAATAAAGGTTTAAGTTGTTTAGCAAGAAATAATGACAATGGCTCAATAATAGAGCCTCTCCCAGACACAATTGGTCTCCCAGGTGGTTTAACAGGATCCTTGTGTATTTTGGCCAAAAAAAAATAAACTGGCTCATGGGATCTTTAATGGTAAGATGTGGCATGACTTTGTCACTAATGATACCTTCTTCCTTAGCTAGTAACAGAAATTCATCTATCTGTTTTTTTAAACTTAAAGGTGGGGTCCAGGGGCATCTCAAGATAATACTGCCTGTCCTGAAGTTGTATTTTTGCTTCTGAATCATATTGAAGCCAATTCATTACCACTACGGCCCCACCTTTATCAGCAGAAAGAATGACAATGTCCTTGTTGTTTTGTAGTTCAAATAGTGCATCTCTTTCAATCTTTGAGAGATTGTTTCGTTTGTAAGTAAATTCACCCTTGTGATAGTGTAGATCTTTGAGAACAGTACTTTGAAATTGGTGTACTGTGGGATTCATGGGAGGCATATACCTAGATTTATGATAAATGAATTCATTATCCACACCAAGGTCAGTAGAGTCCTCAAAATGCAATCTAAGGCTTATAAGTCTACAAAATGACATTACATCTTGTGCTAAAAGATCTTCAGTAACCAAGAAGCCAGGAATAAAATTTAAGCCTTTATTCAAAAGTTCAATTTGTTGATTTGATTTTTAAAATTATTCTTAAAACGTTTTTGTAATACTTTAGAGCTTTTCTCCCTGGGCCTCTGATGAAAATGGGCACCTACTCAGTTTGACTTTTCTGGTAATCAAATGTCAATTAATGAATAAAATAAATATGTATGTGATCTTGCTAGTTTTCCTTTTAGGGCTACACCCAATACATCTTCTCTTGTTTTTTGATTTTAATTAAAGTTTCTGTGTGCTCCATTGGGTCTGTGTCTGCTACCTCATTGTGGGATTATTGGATTTACAGTGTTTGCTTCTTTGAGGTGCTTCATTCTCTGACTCAGTTGTTATTTATCATTATGTTACACAACAATGTCGTACTCCACCCTCTGGAATGATTGGAGCTAGGCATCAGAGATTCTATAGACAGTGTCCTTTCACCTTCATCAGTCATTAAAAAAGGAACTTTGGTAGATGGGCCCTGTCAGCGTATTCAAAAATGTGCCTCTTCTTCCTCCTTCATAAACTCAGCATCTTATTGCAGACTCTTTGGTTGATGCTTGAGGAGACCACTGCAACAGTCTGTGGAAAGCAACTGGTCTCGACAAGGCAGTTCTATTCATATCAGCCAAAAAGATATAAAGGTAGTGTACAGGGTTACAGGGTCTTGAAAGCTTTTCAGGACAGGTTCATTACAGGCTACATTAACAGTAGCTCAAGTAACGGGACAGTTGTATGCTGCATCAGCAGTTGTAAGTCCTTCTAAAACTTGTCCATCATCTAAGACTTCCAAGATTATGCATGCCTACCTGGGATTTAAATTTCATGTTGAATAAAAAAACTGTATATTTGAGCCAAATGACAGTGTTCATTAAATATCTGCCTTAGAAAACACTTTTTTTTTCTGTATTCTGTAATGTTGTAAGGAGTGATTTCAGTGACAAGCTGTCACATGCAAAGCACTTTCCACGGTCTTTCATAATGAAAGCACACCTCTAAAAACAGATGCATCTTTTATGCTCATGGTAGGCTCAGCAGTACTCTTTTCATATTACAATGTTTTATTCAGAATATCTGAGTGAGGTGTTGCATCCCATGCATATGATAGATGCATAGAGACATTTTTTTATTGTATTTTTTTTGCTATGATAAGTGCATTAAGCCTTTATAAAGGGTTCCTATTACCTGATGGAATGTTAAGGTTAGCGAATACCTAAACGTCAGTCTGGTAATAGCGAAAGCAAAAAACCATGAACGGCCAATTTAACACAGGGAAAGAATTCCCTTGGCTGTTATGCAGATTTTTTCCCTTTCCCCACTGTAAAGCTATCTAGAAGTTGGTATATTTAGTTAGGGGGGGGGGATGTAGGGGGCACAGCCCCCCACTTCATTTTGGTTTACATTTTTTTTTTTTTGCGGCCGAGGGAATTCATTCCCTACATTAAATCGTCCGTTTGCGGTTTTAATTTTTCAATATTACCAGGTCGATGTTTAGATATTTGCTAACCTAAATGTTCGATTGGATAATATAGATGCTTTATAAAGCACTGCTGGATGACATTATAGTACTGAAGCAAGAGTTTCAGCATCATACTTCAGAAATATTTCTTCATGAGGCAAAAGGAAGCTGTCATTTTGGCTAATGTCCATACTTTAAACAAACAATGCATACTAGCCTCACCTTCAATAAATAGTGGAAGTTGAAGTTATGCTGTAAAGGTAAGACAGGTTTTGGCATGACTGTGCTATAAGGGCACTTTTAGGTAGCTGCCCACCTCATAGTGTAACCAGCTACTTCTTGAGATTCTGCCAAGATGTCATAATCTACCTTGTGCAAAAAGGGATAGTACAATGTAGGCATTTAAGGTACTTAGCATAACAGATCTTTGAGAACAGGGTCAGTGTAACAGTAAAGAATACCTCTTTCTTTCCTTCTTTCCAGATAACTTGTACATAGTTACAGTTGTAGGGTCACTATAGCAGTAAAGCTCTCCTCCCATCTTTCCTTTTTTGTGGAAATTTGTACTTAGTTACTGTTGTAATTCTTATAACACTTGGGCAGTATTTCTTAGTCTTACTGTATTTTGTGCTTGTGGCCAAATTCTGGTCTTAGAGTTAGACATTTTCCTTCCACAAACACACTTCTGTACAAGATCTGTAGGCTTAATGAACCAAAGAGATAGGAGAACAAACTAACATGCATGATTGTCTTATATAACGTGCATTATCATTATCATTGTCACAAGAAAAAGCTGGAATGCATGGGTGTCTTACGCAACTTGTATTGTCGTCATCTTCATTTTCCCAACATTTGCATTGGTCTTTGCAGGAAAGATAGCCACTACTAAGAAATATCTGGCCATATCTTTGAAAATGGAAAGTAGGTGAGCCCAAATTATACGATTTGGTCTTAAAAGGAGTACAAAGAGAGGATCTACTATTATGGTAAGTACCTTAGACAGCTGTATGTTTCTTTCCAATTAGTTGCATTATTTCTTTATCCCCAGTTGATGGGAGCATAGGAGATGTAGTGTTAAACGCATCTTGAATGCAGAATAATGATTCCAGTTTGATTTTACTATTGCTTTTGCAAGCTTTTAAGGCTAGGCTCATGTAGACTTCTGCAACAGCATTATTTTTTTGTATTGTAGTAGCTGTGATTGCCTTTTGTGGACAGAAGAAAAGAGTAGGACTTGAAATGCACTTATAACTGAGATGGAAACGGTCTTCTGTGCAGCTGTGACATCATGGAAAGCAAAATGCATAGTATAAAAACATATATATTTTTTCATCACTGGTTTTAGGCCTGCTGTCTACAACCCATTCTTTCTGTCTTCACAGCAGTGGCCTTATGGTCATTCATCCCTTCGCTGAGGTAAGAGTCCTGTCAGTTCAGTTGTTCCCCTTCAGAATTGAGAGTTGGGTGCCAGGCAGACCATCATTCATGTGAGGGTTCTCCAAGTGCCAACTGTGATTGGTGGATTCTCTTAGAATCCTAATAGTTCTAGGGATCTCCTTATGAATGCCTCCATATTCCCTGAGATGGCACTACCCAGACATGCAGGTTGTGTCACCTGTCTGTTTTACATAGGTCACACCACCCACCTCCCCTCTGTATTGGTGAGCTGGCAATGGCTTTTCATTCCACCCACCCCTGCCTTAGTCGTTATAGCACCTGGGTCACTAATTGAGCCTGGGTTGTAGTCTGGGCTCTTTCCCTCTATACCACAGGCAAGGAATGTAAAAACATATTCTTGAATGCAGAATAATGATTCTGATTTTCATGCTCTGCCTATGTTTCAAATGTAAAAGAATATTGTCTCTGAGTGAAATACTAGTTATAGTATATGATTGTTTAAAAATGTGATTTTTCACAGGCAACCTTAAAGAAATATCAGATTGAGCACCGAAGTAAACTTGACTCATTGGAGAAGTCTCAGACAGAATTGAAAAAGCTAAGGAGGAAAAGTCAAGGTTCAAAGAATGCAACAAAATACGAAAACAAAGAACATGAGGTTGGTATGCCTTTGTATTGTATCCCATTGATAACACAATTGTCACTTGTACCCACTGACAAAGTGGGAGACATGCATGATGCAGTGTCTAAAATGCATAGCGCCTGCATAATAAATTGCACCAGGTTTGCACTACTGTGTATCAGCTGCATGCATTCAACCAGGAATAAAACTAGGCAGTATCAATTTGTGTTTTTGATGCATATTAGTGACTTTAGCTCTTTGTGTTAATAATGTAATTAAATGTAGTCCTTATTCTCTGAGAAGTATTTTATCTTATTTACTGAAGAAAAAAACACTAAGGCATTCACTCCATCTTCTGCTTCCCATTCAGAGTCAGTGCAGCTCCTGCTCCTTTAAAACAGGTACGGGCATCACCCTTCTTTATACCAACATGTTTAATTTTTCAGTCTTGTTTCTGTTTACACTTGAATATACACGTGCCTTAAAATATACTGCCTTACGTTAAAAATCACCTGTAATATTTTTATAATAGGTTTTGTACATTTTAAATAAAACCTTGATGTCATATTATTGCATCATAACTGTAATCTGAAAATTTAATGTTTTGGGGTGTATGGATTTCTTTCTGTATTTTGATATGTGTTTATTTATTTTCTGTAAAACTTGGACAGTGCTGGTATCATTTAACAGTATGTCTATAATGCTGGGTTCACATTTGTCTCGTGTGATTTTGGTCAAAAGACTAAAGCCCAACTGACCGAGCAGAGTCATCCACGAGTAAACCACCAAGTACCCACAGTAAGATACGATTAATTAAGAGTTGTTGAATGACATTATTAAAAAAAATGTTTACATTTTGAAATAATGCTAGTGCATACTGTAACTTTATTTTCTGTTTTTTTCACTGAAACTGTGCATTTAAATTAGGATGGATGCTAATTTTCTCTAGTATATTTAACAACATTGATATTTATAAAAAGTGTTAAAATATATTTTCTTTTTGCTAAACTGTGCAGCAGCATTATTTAGAAAGCAGTTATGTCTTACATTTTTCCAAGTACAGTACTGTCATTTAACCAGAATTCAAGAAACCAGAACTGTCAAGCAACCAGAAAAAAATCAAAGAAGTACAGTATAGTATGAACAGTTCAGTTTTTCAGGTGTTGCGCTTTCTGTTTTCCCTCGGCAAAAACATACCTTACATTTTTAGAGTTTTAGAGTTTTAAAAAGGAAGATGCAAATAAATTCCCTCTCTCCCCAGCCTGAGAACAAGTCAAACCAAACAAGTCAAATCACTTAAAATGTCAGCACTCGCTCCATACTCAGGCAGTTTGCATCCTATTACACATTCTCTCTCTAATTTCTCACACACACAACAGCCTCCAGCTTTCATACATGCATTCACTTTACTGTTTCTCTCCAATCACTGACATACACTCTCTTCAGTTTTCATACATCTGTCTGATCTTTCACACACAGTCGCTTCTGCTTTCATACATACATTCTCTCTCTCTCTCTTCAATTCATTCAATTCCAGTCCACTCAGTGTGTCACTGAAAACCATTATGTTTGCCTTGCTTTCTAGAGGAGATATAAGTTTAAAATATTATTATTCTTGCCAGGCTTTTAATTACTGTATTTCAATGTTAAAATCAAATCAATACAGTGTTTATGGTATAGTATAGGGTACATTATTTGTTAGATCTGTTTTTAATAGTAACTGACAGACAAGCAGAAACTGTACTTATCTGGCATCTACCAATCCCCATGGGTGCCGGTTAACTAAGAGTTTACTGTAATGCCATTGTATGATCCACATTGTGTTTAGTTTTTAATTTTTTTGTCTGGGAAGCTTTGCTTTATACTGGATTCTAACCTCCTCTTGTAACAATATTATATCCCATGGTACTCTGCCCGATAGCTTGAATGACCATCTCCTAGTCTTCACAATTAGACACTGTAATAGTAACCAAAAACACATCAGTATTAATAGAAAACTCTTTACATTTCATAAGTTAACATTTCTGAACATACAAACTGTATAACTGGGTATTACTTAGGATCCTCCTGATAGGTGATGCAGTTATAGAATTTAATAATTCTTTCTTAAGAAAACTTGACTTACTAGCCTCCCTTAGAACACAAAGGGTAAAAGCTAACCCTACCCCTTGGCTATCAAAGACACAAGACAACTCATGGTCCAGCAAAAGAAATCCTGGCATAAATGAACAAAAGAAAGAAAAATCACAAAATTGAAGTCCTATAGGAATCTGTGGAATCCAGCAAAATACAAAATCATCAGAGGTTAGAAAAATTTCTTGTCTGAAAAACGTACTTCAAAAAAAAATAACCTCAAAACTTTCTGGAAGTCTATCAAGTTACTAAACACTGGCCAGGCAAAAGAAACAACCCCAAATATACCAGTCTGAAGGATAGCATAGTTAGCCAATCTGTCCGATCTATAACCATTTCTGGCTGTACCTTCACTCTCTTGGTCCCATCATAAACCACCATATTCTGTTTGCTTTTAACCAGTCTTACAACTACCATAAAAAATATCTTCAACAACTGAAGTCCACAGCCCTAGTCCTTGATAACGTAGCTGGTGAATAACCTAAAAATGGCAGCCAATCTCTGTTCTTATCAGTTGCTCCATACTTGAAAATCAGATTCCATCACTGTTGAAAAAATCATACATTTACCTCTCCATAAGGGAGAACCTTCTACCAACCTCTCTAACCTCCAGTCAATAGCCATTGTATTTCCCTTATCCTAAGCATACACAAAACAACTTCTGAAACGTGTACTAGACAGTCAACTCCTTTCTTCCAGTCAGCATGGTTTCTGTCCACACCACACACTACAACTGCTCTGCTAAACTTTAATAGCTTTAACACAGTAATGAAGGGAACCTGGTCTCCACACTATTTCTATGTCTGTCTAAACCTTTGCGATGGTAAGTCATCAGAAAAATTCCTGCACAAGAGTAACACCATAGAGCATGCCCATACATCACTTCTCAGGTTACACAACTATATCACTAATAGAGCACAACTTGTCAAGTGGCAAAAAATTACTTTTGTTCTCTGCCTGTCAATATTGGGGTCTCTTGAGGATCTATACTAGGGCCACTATTCTTTAAGCTCTTCATCAGTGGTCTTCGCACTGCTGCCCATCACTCCAGCATTATTCTGATGCCACCTCGATCTGCTCAGCAAAAAACTCTCTCTAAACTCCAAGTCCTCACTCAGCAATCCTTCTCTATTGACAGTTGTGTAACCAACGCACAAGTATTCTTAACCCCCCACCAAAAATAAAGTTGTTATTTTTACACCAAAACAACTCTTAGCACAGATACCCACATTTACTATTACCTCCAGAAATAATACAGTTATTCAGCTTGTAAATTGGACAAAACTACTAGGAGTTATTACTGATGACCAGATTAAATTTGATAACCATATATTCCAGGTAATTAAAAAGAAGTCACAAGAAATTGCGATCACTGCACAGAACAAAAGCTTTCCTTATTAATGCTACCAAGAAACAAATATCCCCATATTTGACAAATCCTGCATTATGGTGCTCCAGTCCTCACAAACCTGCAAACCACACTGCTAAATAAGTGACAGCTGTCAAATTTACAACTAATCATCATTGTAGAGCACACCATTGTCTAGCCCTTAAGGCATTAAACTGGTTGGAACTACCACACCTACTGTTGCTACCACAAGTTTTTGTGGTGTACAAGTTAACTTACAAACATGAACACTACCCACCTCTAAACAACTCTATACCCCAAATAGAATATTAAGGTCCCAAGACAAATTTTTACTTAATATAGCCAAATCACCCAATACTGCAGGTATCTCCTTACATGTCTGTACTACTGCTAAGCTATGGAATATTATATCTTTATCCATTAGATCTATACTATCAGCTTGTTCATATCACATCCCAAGATCCATCTAGCAAATAAATGGCTTTGCTGCTGCACAACTCCAGGATTTTTCTCCACATCCTGTTGCTCTTTTTCTACTTAATCTCATTCTCTTCTCATGTGTCAGTTATACTCAGCTGTACTGCTCTTCTTCTGTAAGGCTACACTGCTATTACTATTGCTGAACAGTATCCCCCTTCACCAAACTATAATAACCCTATACCACAAGGTGTAGTATATACCTCAGACTATACACGTTCTATTTGCCTTTCCTACTCATCATGTCTACCTTATGACACTCTCTCGTAACCTACATTTCTTCTCTTCTTTTTCATCTGGTTTTGTTAAGACAGCCTCAACATAACATCACCAGATTTGTTACAATACAAATTTTTGTACACAGCGTTTCTCTCAACCCCTATGATAGCACAAGATCAAAACACTACAATATATAAAGAATAATAATGATAATAATAAATAACAAGACCTAAATCAGGAACACTGGCTTCAAAAACCTATATTTAGGCAAATAAGCCTCCCTTCATCTCTTTAAACTATGCTGCTCTTAAAAGTTTAAAGAGATGAAGGGAGGCTTATTTGCCTAAATATAGGTTTTTGAATAGCCCAGCCAGTGTTCCTGATTTAGGTTTTGTTATTTATTTATTATTATCATTATTATTCTTGATATATTGTAGTGTTTTGATCTTGTGCTTATGTATGTATATATACAAAATTTGCACAAACATATATTTTTAAATTACGTATTTATTTATTATTCTGTGACTTATACTTAGAATTTAACATTAATCATGATGTTACTTTTTTCTATTTTTAGTTTATTTACTCTTGTTTCAGTTTATACTGCTAATAGTACTGCTTAGTTTAGGCAAGCTGTAAGAAGATGGTTGTATGTCTTTAATTCTGAATGACTAAAGAACTTGCCATTTATTTGACTAATTAATTAAGCTTTTAAATTAGGGGGTATTTATATTACCTATTTGAGTTGTTACTTTTGTCTGAAGAAGTTTGTTTATTGTATCAAACGAAAAGCGCTTTACATTAAATTTGTTTTAACTCAGTTTGTTCGGGTAGCTGCTTTGTCTACATCAGATTTTTGTTTTTATATGTTTTTGCATATTACCTGACCATCATTCTATAATTTTGTTTACTTGAACACATTGATGAGACACATTTAAAAGCAGAACTGAAATAATGGAGCCTTGGCCTCTTCCACATAAATTTTCTATCTGTAGCAGATTAGTACTGTGAAAGTAAAGGAGACTTAAATTTGACTCCATTAGCTATAGTCTGTATTTATACCTTTCAGGGCTACATCTATTAAATATTTTTGTTTTGCCAAAGTGAAAATGTGCTTGCCGCATTAATATTTGTCACTTTGCTATTTGAATGTTCAGATCTGGTAAGTGTGTGTCCATTCTCTGTAACTCATAAGACTAAGGTTGTAGGCATTAGGAATGCTCAGCAATCCAAATGTTTGCAGGCTAAGTACCTCTGCCATTCTATAGTGCACCACACTTCCTCTCCTTCTTCTGAACTTTGCCGATGTGCTTGGACAATCTCATAAATGGCCTCAGGTTGCTTTTTCCTAAACTCGTGTATAAAAAGGATAGTGGGTATCTCCTCTTTTTTTATCAGCTTCTTCTGATAGATTGTTTTGTTCACAGTTTTTGATGATTAAAAGTTTCCCATAGCCAATTATCTATTGGTATTGGTCTATGCCCAATTTAATGCCCAGCCATTTTTGACTGTTGTTTTCTGTTGGTTTGAGCAGGATTTCCCTTCATAATGGCACCTTTTGAATCTGTCAGAAAAGTGTTGTGTTCTATCCGCTTGCTAAGGCACTTATGTCATTCCTTTGCATGGAGTTCATTCCTCTGTCTTTTGGCAGAAGAACATGTATGTATTCCTGATATTGTAAAATGTTTTGCTGTTTGGTACTGCATTTGGGCTGTCACCTTTGTGTGATCTGCAAAACAGTGGTCTTGTAGGTGTTCTTGTGAGAAGAAATTCCCTTCGTAGAAAAGGTATGATAAATGTAAAATTTGATCGGTAGAATTTCCAGTCATCTTTTACTGTGAAGTTTGTGCTGAGTTCTCATCCACATGCTGTCTTTGGAAAGGCAAATAGATTGCAGCTGTGCTTGTATAAGCAATGTTTGTAATCTCTCAGAGTTGTGAGCAAAAAGGTTCTGTCAAGCCCAGTACATCCTAGGCTTCACGATGAACTGAACCCTCAGTTTCAAAGCCAACAGTGTGTTTTGTACATTTAAAAGAATAGTAAGATGCAAATGTATCTGTGTGTCTCCTCTCCTGTATTTTTGGTGGCATTAGGAAATGTGGCACTTTCTGTTAAGAAAGTTCCCATTAAAGTAATTAAGCAGTTTGGTGTCTCTAGTAAGTGTAAAGTTTATGGAGCAGTCTGCCTCCCATGTGACTATGAAGGTCATTGAGCAGTCTGCCTTCCCTGAAACTATTAAAGTCAAGAAGCTGTCTGTCTTCCCTGTAACTATACAAAGGTCATCAAATGGCCTTCCTCACCTATAACTATAAAGGTCTTGGAACAGTCTACCTCACCTGTGACTAGAAAGGTTATAAAGCACTCTGCCTCCATTCTAACTGTTAGGGTTATGGAACAATCTGTCTTGCCTGTAAATGTAAAGGCCATGAAGCAGTCTCCCCCCCCCCATGGACTGTAAAGGTCATGAAGCAGTCTCTCTCTCTCCTGTGACTGTAAAGGTCATGGAGCTTTTGTTACTGTCACACTGTAAAGCTTTTTTTAGCTAGTTTCAGTGTGTGAAAGGTATTAACTGGAAGTTTACTCCATTTGTTAAGCATCTGTTTCTTCTGATTTCCAGCCAAGGAGTGCATCATATAACTGATTTGTTAGCAGTTAAAAACATTCTCTAGACTCTTCTTGCTCCTTTATCTGTTTAAAACTTTCATTTGATGTTTTTCTGCTGTGATAAACATTTCTGTAGTGTTTTCTGCCTAAAATAGTGTAGCTAGTAGCTGTAGCATAGCCCAGTTCAGGTTTGCTGTTTCTGGGCCTGGTTGTTTGTTTGCAGTGGCTGCTTGTTCTGAGCACATTTTCCAGGCCATCTTGGATTAGCAGAGGCCATTCTTCACTTTAGTAAGAGGATTGTGTTGATTGGCCACTGGTTGGTAGAGGTTGGCTGGTCTAGGGTTTGGAGTAAGCACTCATTGGTTCTTTTGAGCTTCTTTTAAAGTTGTTTCAGGTTTGTACCTTGTATTTAAGCCCTACCTTTGAAAGGATTTCTTCTTAATCACACTGAGCTGAACAGAGGAGGGGCACTGCTGATCCGTTAACCATTTATAGCACTTTTTATTGTCTGCTGCCTACTTTTTACTGTATTTTATTACTATAAACTAATCTGCACTGTTGTACTGACATTGTCTGCCTTACAGGGTCTGTTAAAACACTTTTGTTACTGTCACACTGTTTGTAAAGCTTTTTAGCTAGTTTCACTGTGTGAAAGGTATAAACTGGAAATGTTCTCCATTTGTTAAGCATCTGTTTGTTTGCTCTGATTTCATGCCAAGGAGTAGATCATATAACTGATTTGTTTGCAGTTAAAAGCATTCTGTAGAGTCTCCTTGCTCCTTTTCTGTTTAAAACTTTTAATGTCTTACTGCTGTTATTTCTGCTATGATAAACATTTCTGTAGTATTTTCTGCCTAAAGTAGTGTAGCTAGTAGCTGTAGCATAGTTTCCCACACTCTCTCCCTATTGTCTTGTTCTTAAACTTTGTGGTTTTGCAGTTGCCCGCCCTTGCTGTAAATTTGATTTGGGACACTTTTCCCTGTCCAGTGTCATTAGCTCTTTCTACCTAATACAGAGAGAACATTTGAGAAGGCCAACCCCCTTAGTTTCTTAACCTTGAATTATCTTCTGTTCCTCCTTCCTCCCTTTACACTTTACTAAAAAAAAACTTTATTCAGTTGTTTTTACAGTATTTGTGTTTCTTCCTCCTACTCTATTACTTCATCTTGTTTTTTCTGCTACTTTTTCTCTAAAGTGTTCAATTGCATCTTCTCTGCTGCATTTATTACTGCTTGTTTTTAGCCTGTTCAAATTTTAAGTGTTATTCTAAGCCTCTTAGTTTTGGTTTAAGCACGTTGTCTTTAGGCCTACCCCTTAGATCTCTCTGACCTCTCTCCCTCAGGTTCTGACAAATATGCATGGACAATTTCCTACGGTTTCTCCTGCCAGCCTGGGTAATGTGGGCATCCTGAGACAGTGTAGCAACTGCCTCATGTACATGGACAACTATCTACTATTACCACCTAGGAAAACAATTTGTGAGCGAAGAAGCTAGACTCTATGCTCTTTCCCTCACAAGCCAGTGTATCTGGCACTGAGAAGGTTGTCAACACAATCACTACACCTCAAACACCACTCACAAGTACACAACACACACCCATATATGTGGAGGTTCTCAACAAAAACAAACCCAAATAAAAGAGACCTCAGAGGCAAAAACACATGCAAACTCCACAACCCTCCACCCCACATACCATGCATAATCCGCACACCAGTGTCTCTCAACCTCTTTAAGGCCTAACCATAAACCCAGCATATTAGTCATAGGAGACTCCATTGTTAGACACAGAGATGTGTCTCTCACCAGGCTGTATAAGGAGAAAGTCACGGTTAGTTGTTTGTAAGGTGCCAGAATCTGCCATATCACACACGCACTCAAGTCTCTCAACAACAGGTACTGTTATGACTCTGTCATAGTCCATGTTTGCATGAACGACTTGTGATGTACCTCCCTGGACTATATAAAGAGAGACATGATTGAGCTCACTGAATGTGTGTCCCAGGCAGATATGTCCCTAGCCTTAAGCAGCATTCTAGCATCACTCAGAATGATGCCTCAGTACAAACAGAAAATGATTGACTTTAACAATTGGCTTAGTTTCTGGTGTCATTCCAGGGGGATCCAGTACCTGACAGCCTGGGCAGATATGCTCGACAGACCATGATGCTTTGCTAGAGATGGCCTGCATCTGTTTCCCTTGGGATTCAAACTTCTACCAAAGGCTCTTGCCTACCTCATAGTACCTTTTTTAGGCAATGCCATGAGGTCAAATCTACCAACATGAAAATTGTATCAAAATGCAAATTAAAAGTCATGCTGCTAAACGCTAGAAGTCTAAACATGAAACTGCACTCATTGCAAGCATTCTTAAGCCGGGAAGATGCTGACATTTGTGCAGTCACAGAAACCTGGTTCAAAGCTCCTGAGAGCACACCAAGCTATACCAGGTTGCTCATCCTATCATACATTCAGACCCCAAACTGTGGGCGAAAACAAAAGGAGGTGGATTTGCAATATATATAAAAGACATGCACACCTCCAGGCTGGTCAAACAGTATGACACACAGGAGACACTCCAGGTGCAGTTAACAATTGACAAGACACCTATTCAAATCATAGCTAACTACAGATCCCAATTTTGACTCAAGATGGCCACTCCACCTATCTAGACCTCTTCAAATCTATCAAGAGTCAAGCCTTTACCCTGATCCTGGGCAACTTTAACTATCCAACCATAGATTAGAAGAACTACTCATGTCAAAACACAAATGCCCAGAGATTCCTTGATTTCGTCAGTGCAAAAGCCTTGGACTAGCCGATCGACACCCCAAGAGCTGAGGAATATTTTGGACTTGGTATTAACCAACATGAGTAACCACTGCAGCATCCCTACAGTATCATCCTTCTTGGTAAGATCCAACCACAAAGCAGTCGTTTTTGAAGTCACCATCTCCCCCGACCCCCACCCCTCAGCTAGGATCAAACAAAACTTCTCCAAAGCTGATACAACCTCCTGAGGGAAGGAATGAACAGATTTACAGCCCCCTCCATAGAAACTGGCACATATGTCCAAACCTACACCAAAGTACTCTACAAGCATTTATGTAGCTGCATGGAATCAGGCATTCCTGACGGGACAAAATCATCCTTCTCAAGGAAGAGTATACCTGTCTGGTGAACATCTGCAATAAATAAACTCTATAATAAAAGGAAACAATTACTGTCCAGGAGCAAGAAGGAACGGGTGCCTAATTGGAAGCAATCTCTCCTTAGCCTAAACAAGAAAATAAGAGCACTAGTGAAATCATCCAAAGCAAACTTTGAATTCAAACTGGCTACATCTACTAATGACAGTCATAAGGCCTTCTTCACATATGTCCGCAATCTCAAAGGAAACACTCAAATCTGCTCAGAACTGGTGGTCAGGGATACCACATACACATACGCCGTAGATATAGCCAACCTACTGGCAGACAGGTTCATTGAAAACTTCACTCCTCTGTCCCCCACATCAGTACATCAGGACATCTCCAGCACCTGCCCCCCCTCCCCTTATCTCTAGGGAACAAGTCATCACCACCCTCTCAAAAGCAAAAAAAATACAGCCACCATGCACCCCGATAACACCCCAGACTGCATCCTACATTAACTAAGGCAAGAACTTGCAGCACCATTAGGCACCCTATTCAACCAAAGCCTGAGTACTGGCTTCATCACAGGTGAATGGATGACCACCACTGTTCTCCCTTTGCACAAAGGTGGAGTGTCCACTGATCCAGGAAATTATATACCCATCAGCCTAACTAGCCTGATCTGCAATGCCATGGAGGAGATTACCATGGACCTCATTAACAAGGACATTGGCAACTTCCAAACACTTGATCCCACACAGTTTGGTTTTCATCAAGGGGAGTTCATGCCTGTTAAATCTGGTCAACTTCTTTGAGACTGTCACCAAAGCTAAGGATGAGGGGAAGACAGTGCACACCACTTACTTTGACCTGGCCAAACCCTTCGATACTATGCCCCACTCTGGTATAATAGATAAACTCTCTCAGCTAGGCATCAATATGTATGTTCCCAGATGGGTAGCAAACTAGCTCACTGATAAGAACCCACCTAGTCAAAATAGGGTAAGCCACTTCAAGCAGTAGACCGGTAATGAGCGGTGTTCCCCAGAGATCAGTCTTGGGGCCTCTGTTTGGGGTATACTTTTCTGAGGTGTAGGCCAAAACCAGTGGGCTATGGCTGACCAGGTTTGCAGATGACTGCAAGGTGGGCAGTGTCCTCAATTCCCCTACTGATATGGACATCCTCCAAGAGGGTCTCAGCCAAACAAATGAAAGGTGCCAGAAACATGGCCTCAAACTGAATGCCAAAAATGCATCAGCATCCCATTTGGAGAGAGTGACATCCCCACAGATTATCACATTAATAATAAGGTCCTAAGCACCAAGGTTCTAAACAAGACATCAGTCTTGAGAGAGTCGGGCACAGGTTTATAGCAAACTGACTTTTGACCACCATATTGCCTCCATTGTAGGGAAAGCTTTCTACATGGCCCACTTCATTAGTAAAGGTATCTTATCCGGGGACAAAGAGGTTATAACATTCAATGTGTTCTTCCATTTTAAGACTCATTATTTAGTACAGTACCCCTTTTGGCATGTACCTCACAAAGCACATGCAGCAGCTGGAGAGAACACAGAGGTTCCTTACCAGGAGACTCCAGGACCTTAAATATCTACCCTACACAGATAGGCTAAAGGCCCTGTCCCTCTACTCTGTCTCATACAGACTCCTCAGAGGCCTCTGTGTGGCATATAAAGCAATCTCAGACCCTGCCTTGATGGGACTGCTGCATGTCCACAAGTCAAGCTCCACTCGAGTAACCCACGCACACGCCCTCAACCTGGTCTGTGACATCAGTGGGACTTGGTGGGACAGATTTGTGTCCCAGAGACTCCACCTTTTGTGGAATAGACTCCCTCTCCACGTCAATCAGAATACCTCATTAACCTTTTTTATGTGCAACCTAAATAACTGGATGGGGAACAGAAAATACACCCCTGGGATTCCACCTGTGTACCTACTGGACAGGGGCATCGGGTGCTGACTTGCCAGAATATGGGCTGAATTCTTGGCTAGGCTTGTAAGGGGCTCAGGGCCAATAGCCTAGTAACTTTCTGTGATCATATATATATATATATATATATATATATATATATATATATATCAGTACCATGTAAGAATTGATGCCAATAAATTGTTGCTTTGCTGTTTCAGTACTAGCATTTTGTTGACATTATAAGTTTCTAAGCAGTCATTTGTATATGCAATTGGAAACGTAGAAAATATTAAGTCTTTAATACAATGCTTAGAATATGTGAACTTTTAGAAAGAGGAAATTATTTTAAATAGGGAATGTGAGAAGAGGGTGTAATTCCATTTAACCAAAAGTCTTGTAATAACCAAATTTTATTAGGCACCATTTGTTTATGAATGGTTCCGTTATATTTATTATTTACTAATAATATTTTTTGATGTATTTGTTTTCATTTTGAATCATAAGATGAATTTATCCACAACGCTATAATTTTACAATTGTTGAAGTAGCATACAGTTGAATATTAGGGAATCCTATTCCACCATTATCCCAAACTTTACTGTGCCAATCAAAGGAAACGCCAATTGAAGTTAGAATTTCTTTTTGCATGTTTTTTTTTTATTTTTTTATTAATTGATAATGTACTTGTTTTGGTATGATTAAATCTTAAGTTTGAGATTTCTTCAAACTGATTCCATGAACTAATTATATGTTCTAATAAATTCTCTATATTTCTTATTGTTAGTAAATTATCATCTGCAAAGAGTTGAATCTTTAGTTTGAAATCTTCCTTTATTTTGATACCGTTAATGTTCTTATTGTATCTAATACTATTAGCAAAGAGTTCTATAGCTAATGCAAGAAGTAAAGGTGATAATGGACAGCCTTGTTTTGTATCTTTTTGTAATTTAAAGGAATTAGAAAAAACAGAACCCATTATAACATAAACACAACGGTCCAATAACTTGGAAATTAATGCAGTTAGCTCAGGTGAGAAATTATATGCTTTAAGTGTTTTAAGCATGTACAACCAATTAACTGAGTCAAAAGCCTTATCTAAATCAAGACTAATGATAGAAAGTTATTTTTTTATTTTTACTTGCATGGTCTGTTAATGTGTGTATTCTTATTATATTATCCTGTACTTGCCTATTTAAACTAAACAAAGTTTGATAGTTGTTAGTTTAGGCATAAGTAGATTAATTTTGTTAGCTAAAATGGGCATGAACATCTTATAGTCCACATTTAAAAGTGAAATGGGTCTGTACGATGGACACTTTGTAGGATCCTTATCTTATTTTAAAATAGGTGATGGAAGGGAATATTTCCATGATGGGGGACTTCAGCACTTGTTTTTCTCTATATACCTTATTCAGTATTTTAACTGCATCATTTGGTAGTATTTTACGTAGTTCTGGTGTAAGGCCATCTAAGACCAGAGCCTTATTATTTAACTTTTTTATTTGATCTTTTATTTCTGTTAAAGTGATTAGTCTATCATTTTTTTATTTGTTCACTTGTTTTTTTTTATTTATATTTTCCCTTAGAAAAGTTTCAACTATGTCATTATTAACTAGGTTATTTACATTATTTATATTTTCATAAAATATTTTAAAGCTCTCAAGAATACATTTAATATCTGGTTTTCTTTTTTATTTATATGCATTATAATTTCTTTGATATAATTATTTTATTCATTTTCTTTGACCTAAGAGCAAGTTGTTGCAAGCTTAAAGGGTTTACTGAATGTGCCTAAAGTTTCAGTTTTTCCAGGTTTATTGAAATTTTATGATTTAGAATTTCAGCATATTTTGTATTTAAGTATTTAAGTTCAGACAGACTGATAATTAGATTTAACTTTAGTGCATCCATTTTGGGTTGTAGTTATTCAATTCTTTGTCCCATTCTCTTGTTTTACTAATATACCAGCTTGTCACTCTTCCCTTTTAAGATTCAAACTTTCAATAATAAATTGTTCTGAAATATTAAGTTTTGTTATCACTAAAAAGAGACAGTAAAAGAGAAACACAATCCTAATTTTTTATCAGAAATGTATTTCTATAGGCTAGTGTATAAACTAACCTTTTGATATACTGCAGGCATTCAGGACTATGTAATAACTGACAGTGGTTTAGAATGCAGATCACTGCTTTTTGCTTATTATTTAACTTGTATTCTTTGACATCTTAGCATGTATTTCAAAATATTTTGGTTATTTACTTTTAGCCAGGAAGAAGTAACCTGGACAGTTATTAGAATTTTCAGAACTCTCACAACATCACAAAAGTGCTCATGACTTGTTTCAAGCTGGTTTTCATGCTAAGGGCTTTAAAATGAAAAGTTCATCAGTTACAATTCACATAAGAATGCTCGCAAGTGAATCCAAGCCAACTCTACATTACACATCAATCCCTCAAACCCCTCTAAACCACTAAAAACAATTTGAAGTATTTTAACCACTAAAAAGATATTATATTTAAAAAAAATAACATTTAATGATTCAGTACACACTGTTTGCATGAGATGCTTAAAATAAGGCAGACTGTCATTTTTTAAAGGAAAATTAGGATACAAAACTTGCATTAAAAGAATGACAGTTATAAGTTAAACCTGGATCACACACAAAAGTGTGAATGTTATTACAATTATTTGATATCATTCAAATAATAGCTTTTATATATGTAAAAACCTATATTTTTCATATTTTACAATTAAGACTTCGAAACTGCATCAGTCAACCGGCAAATGGTCGACTTTCAGTTTCCAAGTGAGCAGAATGTTGAACCCAAATCAGTTGACTACACTACATTGAACCATGGTTGTCGATGTCATCATTTTCGAAATGGTTTACTTTTCGGCATGCCGAATTCCACATTTGGAGTCGACATTTTAAACAGTCGACCAATGCAGTTTTGACATGCCAGTAGTAAACCATTTTTTATACCATAGCAAGTCTTTCCTGGTTGCTATTGCATGTCAGGTATACTATCAGTAGCACACTACTGGACCATTTTAAGAACCCAGAATGTTAACATGCCTCCGTAGTGTCATTTGTTGCATCTTGTATTAAATATAATAGTATGTTAATACAACTATGCTAAGGCATCAGAAAGTGTGCCACCTAACATAAGTTTCATCATAATAATGATTAACTTTTAATAAAATGAATATTTTAATCTTTTAAATGCTAAACGAAAATAAGTGGCTTCAATTTCATATATACCTAAAAGAATCAACTCTAACATTTTAAAAAGGAAACTAGTAACCATTTGAGGTAGGGAAATAAAGAAATAAATGATTTATCTTGTAAAAAGTAATTTTCAGCACCTGTTCATAAGTATTCAAGCACTTCTTTAAATCAGTAAGAATTCATTACTATGAAGTACATTGATTTTCATTTGTCCTTCAGTTTTTTACTGTTTTTATCTGTTATTAACCAACCATCTCTTGTTGCTTTCTCTTCAAAGAAGTTGATAGTTTCCAGTCCCTTTCTTCTGTTTGTTCTAGGATTTTGTTTTTCTGAATAAAGTCCATTGCATCTTCCAAGGTGTTAAAAATCTTCTTTCCTTCTAGAAGGTGAATCCTTATTTTTGCTGGAAACAAGATCTGTGATTTAATATTGTTTTTCTTTAAGCTTTTAACAAGTGGCACACATGCTTTTCTCTTTGACATCACTAATGTTAAGTAGTCATCATCAAGTCTTATAGTATTTTCTTTTATTTTAACTGGATAATTAGCCCATGCAGCTTTTAAGACTAAATCCTTATCTTGACTTGAGAAAATTCTTAACGATCACTGACCTTGGTGAATGTTTTTTTTTTTTTAGTAGGAGTTAGAAAGTGATCTATGTGCCCTTTCGATGCCAAAGGAAAAAGTTTCAAGCAGGTTTAAAGTTTTAGGCAGCCAGGTATTAAGGAATTGAATCATACTGTTTCCCTCTTCTTTTTCAGGAATCCCATAAATCCTGATGTTATTCCTTCTTGATCTGTCTTGTAAGTCTTTTACTTTTCCCCCTGAATAAGTCATTTTGTTTCAGAAGAAACTCAGTGTCATTCTCATTTTCAAGTAATCGTCCATCAAAATCAGACGTTGCCTCTTCTATACTCTTGATATGTAATGATTGCTGTGTGAGATTCACTCAGCACTTCAGTTTGTTTTTTACTTTCCTCTTTGAAATTGTCCATTTTGTTTTCTAATGTATCTATCCTTGCAGATAACTCATTGATGTTACTTAGTATAAACTGTATGTCTTTTTTTATTGTACTGTCCTCTACACTGGGCTTAGAGTGGCTCATTCTGAGACAGTTACTTCTTTCTAGTTTTCTTAAAAGGAAAAAGCAGTTAAGAGTTTCAAACTTGTTATTTTTATAGTAAATCTTTCCGCAGATGTTCAGCTATAAATCCATCAAGTTTTGAAATGTTCTATTTGAGTTTTTTTAGTAAAAATCCTGTTGGAGATATTAAAATGAAGCTGAGCTAAAAAAAATAGTGTTGTTAACTGCTCGCCATCTTCATCCCCCCATATTAGCAGTTTCTTGACACATTCCCCTTACTCTGTAGTAAAGCAATCTCAGAATTAGTATGTGAAACTATCAGAGGTTGCTGTATTGTATAGTCCCCATTGTGACAGTAAGTTTTGGACTTCATTGCTTAAAATGATTCTTTTGCTTGCCTCACACTGTTTTTTTTTCACAACAGGTCAGAAAACAGTTACAGTTGACTAGTATTCAGAGATCAAAAAACAAAACATGAAAAAAGATGACTGCTTCTCTTACTGTTTGAAACTTGCATCGTATTGATGCTTTCTACAGAGCAAGTGACAGTTGTGTATATCATAGCACTTGGCTAGCATTCAGAAATCAGCACAAAATAAAATATGAAATGAAATGAACAGAAAACTCTTATTAACCAATGTTTTAGCTTTGCATTACTCATATGCTTTCCTGCAAGGTAATAACAAATGAGGTAATAAAATTACTGAAAGGCTACTTTTCTCTTAGGATAAAAAGCACAGGTGAAACTAATGAATGACTCATTGAGAGCTGTTGTGAGTACAACTGCAATTTGAGATGGAATTTGACCAAGAACTTTGAACTTCCTGTAAGCACACCTCCCCATCTCCCCCAGCCAAAGCTGGGACATGCTCAGAAAGCCAGACTGAAAATGTAAACAAAGACCAGAATCAAAACAAAACATCTCTGGGACTATCCCTTTAAAGATTCAGTGAAGAAAGATGAATTCAAGAGAAATTACTTAACACATGCATTTATGAACCTCAGGATTCTATGTGTAAATGCATCCAGTATGAGCTTTACAAGATTGAGGCATTTCTTTAAGGTGTTTTTTCTTGTGTTCTCATAAAAAAATCTTTGGCATGTTTTGAAAAATGTGATGCATTTTTAAATTGTCATTTTTGTGTTTTCTCTTTGATGGTCCATGAATTGCAGTTTTGTACTTTTTTTTTACTCTCAAACTTACCTTTAGCTACATGCATAGAAAGATGTGATGTTGGAATAAATTGGGACAGCTTCTTCCAAAGTCTAAGCAATCCTGACCTGTGACACAGGAAATCGTCAGTAAGCCTAGACATATTAAAAGTGATTAGATAACTAAAGAAGTTGCTCATCCTGCAGAACAGAACAAACTATGAACAACAGAAATCTAAGACAGAGGCTCTTTCTCTCCAAGACTTCCAAAAATGTTATTCCCATGAAGAAGACTGCTACTAAACTACTTACAGAAAATTTGAAATTTGTTTTTTAAATGCCATTAAAATTGAGATTTCTTAGGAAAGAATATGTACTTTAGAAGATAAATATCAGCAAAATAAAAACATAAAATATAAAAATCTGCAAGAAAAATTTGATTTGAAGCCTGACGTGACAAATAACCTAATAAATATTTTTGATATAAACTACTCGGTATTTTTGTAGATATTATTGATCACTCCTTAATAAAGGATCTGCTTCTGATTAGGTGAGACCATCATTTCCTTAGAATGTCATCTACTTCTTTTGCTTGACATGTTTCTGCTGAATTTCATAATTTTTTTAGACTTAACAGAGGGTTAGAATACTTAATTTTTTTAAAGATGTAACACAGATTATTAGGCCAAAAAAGAAAAAAAAGATTATAAATCAACTAGTAACAAGGTTTTCATTTTACTATATTTGTTGGAAGTAGTCAAATAACATCACCAACTGCTACCCTTTGTAAATTACTGTTAGTAAAAAAATAAGTTCCATGTATGTTATCCAGCTCTGCTACAAGGATGACAACAAGCAGATTGCTTCCTCAGTGGATGAACCTTCAGGTTATTCAGACTTTTCTTTTCTTTCAACTCAGTTTGAGATGTTAGAAGTGTAGCATGTTTGACTGTAGTCTTTTTTGTTTACCGATTTAATTTTTTTTTACTGTAGTATGTTTGATTGTGATCTCCAGTGATTTTTTTCTCTATTTTCTGCATATGGTGTTGTCTAAACTGTTATTAACCGCTTCTGTTGTAACTTATATTAATGTGAGTATATCAGGCTATTGAAGATGTCTGGATTAATTCATTCATGTTATTTAAGGTCACAAATTATATCCAGTATTGCTTGAATTTGTAAGCTATTTTCTTTTCTTTTTAAACATGTCCACTCCAGTGCTGTATGTCAGTCCTTTTTGAAACAGTTGAAACTATTTGTGTTTACACTTGTTACCAAATTTATTCTTTTGCGTTTGTGATTTGATGAACAACTTGATGATTATATTGAGTGTGCCACTTCAGTGTGCCTTTAGTTGGTATCATGAGCTCTTTTTGATGCTTTTGAGTGTACTGTCACACCCCAGAGGAGTAGTAATCTCCTTATAGCACACTAACAGTGAATCTTTTACTTTTGTCCTTGTATGCCTGATAGGTGTTTCAGAGTTAGAACAATGTATTTGTTTATTCTATTTGAAATGTAGTTCAGCATTTTCTGTCTTGCAGCTATCAATAAGAATGTGTTTTTATTTTATTTTTCTGCAGTGATTGCTTCTCACCATTTTGTTTGGTCATCAAAGAAGTCTGATCATGTTTTTTACCAGTGTGGTGTCAAGGATCTATATTAGATAATCGAACTTTCAAAAGTTCGACTATGGTCGACCCCATGTGATCGAACTTTTAAAACTTTGTACATCTAATAAAAAAAAATAAACTACACAAATAACATACCTGGACATTTTAAGCAGGTGCACCCCCACACCCCACGCTCTTTAAATATACCAGTTCCGAGATCGCACTACAGTGCAGAAAAGAGACCTCTTCCCATTCCGCTCTGTATGGAGATCTCCGTTAAAATGTTCAAACTTTCAAAATTTCGATCATATGGTGTCGACCATATGGCACTCGAACTTTTGTAAGTTCGATTATCTCATATAGACCCGGTATCATTATGATTAATGTTAAAAATAATTTTTATTATTTTTTAAAGGTATTCCCTTACTGTGTATTTTCTCTTCCTTTCAAAAGTGCTGCTTATACAGTATCTGTGACGTACAGCCACTTAATGGTGAGCTGTAGAACACAATGTACATATCATTCTGAGTTTGATAACTATCTTAACACTTTAGCTTAAATCCCCAAAAAAAACCAATACCTTTCTACTAGGTGGTTTCAACTCTCTCATCAATAAACTGGCTGACTTCTACTGCCTTTTGTACGCCAAATGCTTCCTTGACATCATAAATATTAATTCCTTGTACAGATAGTTAACCACCCTATAAGTGGCTTCAATACCCTTGATTTTGTCCTCTCAAATATAGCTACTGTTTTCACACCTCAGTATGTATCACCATCCTTTGCTAAATCGGGCAATAAATCAGTGACATTTTCCTTTAAAACCAGTGGTATTTCCCTGTATTTTGGGACTTCTCAAAAGCAAACCTTCTAAAGGTATTTGATTACTTAAATTCCATTGTAATCCTCTTCATATGGATCCCATTGCCAAAGTCAGTGCCTATGCCTTTGACTTCTGCTCCTATTTAAATAGTTGTATTGACAATGCAGTTTCTTTCTGCACCACATTTAATGAAATTTAAAAAATAACCTTTATGGTGAAATACCTGTAAATGTAAATAATCTAACAAGAGAAAGAAATAATTTAATACTCACAAGAAGTCTCATTCTACCTAGCTTAAGAGCACACTTAAGTAAAGTAGCAAAGAGATTATAAGAGTTATTAGGAAGCACAAAGCTGAATATGAACTTAAAATATCCACTAAAACCAATGATAACTTCAAATCTTTCTGTAATGTCAGAAAGTTAAATAATGTCCAGCAATTTCTGGAGCACCAAAGGAAATAGTTATGCCGTAGCCAAAAAACTTAATGCAACTTTTACTCCATCCACAGTTTTGACTATTCAACACTTCCATCTGCCCACTTTCATTACTATGGAACAAATCATCTCAGCCTTCTCAAAAATTAAGAACACTTCATACATGGGCCCGTATATCATTGCCTGATTATCAGTACCAAGTATGGTGTACCTGAACATTATTTAAATTCGTTAGTCTAAGCTTCTCTGCGCTGGTTACATTCCTGAAGCCTGGAAGACAGCCATTGTAATGCCATTTCACAAAGGTGACTTGACCTTGGACCTTGGTAACCACAGGCCTGTTAGCATCAGCAGCCATATATGTAAAGCTGTGGAACATATTATCTCAGACCTCATTAATCTAGACATTGACAGTCTCTTAACCCTGGATTCTTATAAGTTCAGATCTGCCCTGCCTCTTTAACTTTATTAATTTCTTTGAGAAAGTCACTGAAGCAATAGATACTAGTACATAGATACGTAGATATGTACTTGGCTAGTTGCCATTGTGGGCCATTTTAAGCCTGTCCAGTTTTCTTCAAAGGTTAGAATCAAACCTTGTACCCTGTTTCTGTGACGTAAGTGCCTTAACTGTTATGCCAGTCCCTGCCTCTTGTTCATAGTTCATTACTAGACCAATGACCCCAGGGGCCTTTTTAAGCCTCGCCATGCTTCCCAAAGATGAGAATCAAACCCTGTAACTTGTTTGCATGCAAGCACCTTAACCATAATGTCAACCCCATTCATTTTTTAAATGCAGTATGTACAACATGTCTTGACCAAGGCATTTACACTTTTAGGTTCATACGCGATTACCAGGCCAAGCTATGCTTTCCAAATATATGTGACAAATTTTAATACCCTAGGATTATTTTATGGGGTATATGTAGGCTTGGGCATGGGTGGTAAAATATTTACAGGTTGCCTCTGTGTACTAGAGCCATAGGTACCAGACCAGGGTAAATTTCAAATTCCCAATCTACTAGTCCAAGTTACACTTGAATTGGGCTAGGGAAGAGCTCTGCTTCACTTGAATGGGGAAGTTTGTTCCAGGGTAAAAATACTGAGACACATACCTGTCCCTCCAACATGTCGTATTTATGATGTAGATTAAGTTTAGGTCCCTAGATTGGTTTCTGATACCTGTTTTGCAAATATGCAACATATCCATCGGAGCAGGATCAATGGATGTTTTATAGGCCAAGTATAGATCCCTTCTCAGCTTTCTGTAGACGACCAAGTACAGGGTAGGGCTTTCAGGTGGTGCATGTAGGGTGCATTTCCTCCTTGTTTCTCTCTCTCTCTTTTTTTTTTTTTTAACAGAACATATCTTTATTAAATTATCATGTATGACATAGGCAGTCATATAGCTATGTAAATGAAAACAAGCCATATTGACATAATTTTAGTTGTGAGCATTATACATCACTTCTAATCTATCTAGTCATTGTCGGTCAGACATTACGTTGTCCTGCCTTCTTTTAAACCTTGTTCTGCCTCTGTGTGTATTGTTCCCACAATTCCCATTTTTTCCTATGAAATTTTCTCCTACCCTGTTCTAAAGATCCCTACTTCCAGTAGTTTAATAAAGTTGGCTTAGACTTTGAGTTCCATTTTCTAGTAATTGCTTTTTGGCAGCTACCATAATTGACTCAGCCTGGCCTTATGTCTAGGCAATTCCAATTCTGTATCATGGCTCAAAAAATAATTTCCTTAGTTACACCAGTTTCCTCACCTCGTATCTCTGACAGAGTAGTCTGCAGGGAATCTTTAAAGTGTGGCAACTTGTTACACTCCAAGAAAATATGTTCCCAGGTACCTCTTTCGTCCCCATCACAGCTCCAACATTTGCTGTCTGCTTGAGGAAAAATTCTTTGGAGTCTACTTGGGGTATAAAAATACCTATGTAAACACTTCCAAACAAAGATCGTAAATCTTCTAGACTTTGTTGAATATTTGGGAGACATACATATATACCCCATTGTTTCTTAGTGAATTACTTATCCAGTTTCTCTTCCCAATCCTTTCTAACCTCCTCGGATTGATTCTTATAGTTATTATGCAATATTTTGTATGCTGGACTCTCCTTTTTCCCTTCCAATGTTGGCTCAGTTCTTGGAATACTTTCTGCCACTTTATGAATATTCTGCATAGTTATTATTTTCCTTAAGCATCTGCATATTCTCTCTTTCTTTCTTGAGCTTCCTCCCTGTTTTATCATCATCCCTTTTCACTTTGAATTGCAGGTTTCAGCTTGTGCTATGTATAGGAGCCTTGACTGTGAAACTCTGACATACCCCTTCAAATTGGTTCAACCCAAACTGTCTTGTTTAATTGGTAGAATCAGCTTATCCCACTTGACTCTTGCAGTCTTCCCCTCCCAGATAAAATCCTTTCTTTACGCCTTGTCTTGTTTTTGTGAGGAAACTGTGTGGATGCTGCTGTTGTAGCATATGCCTGGTCAGGTGCATACCAAAGGGGGTGTTATACTCTATGGTCTGTGTGATGAGGTCCAAGTACAGTGGAACTATACCATTGCTTATAAATTACATTTCTCCTTGGAGGCATTGTTGAGAGACTTTTAAATCTGAGTATAAATCCTTATGTTGTGCACTGAATAGCTCTCTGGTTGTCATGTGGTTAGAGTTGCAGGTGCCTTTTCCAAAAGTGTTGGGCTCTCTCTTATTTGTGTCTTTTAATCAGAACGTCATGCCAATGCTACTTGCCTGAGTTTATGCAAGTTTGCAGATGACTGTAAATTGTTTATTATTTGATCTTGTGCTCACTCCCAATTACTGCAACATGCATTAAACCATATTAACAATTGCTGGCAAGACAATGGTCTCTAAATGTGAAAATGCATATATACGTTTGTGAAATAAAACATATTCCCATATCATGTAGATGGCACATACCCCCCTCCCTCCAATCAGACTCTGTTGTAAGCGATCTTCGCACTCTTGTTGATAATTACTTATGTTTTGACCATCATGTTTGCACAGAAGTTTGAAAACCCTTTGGCCCATCTAATTTCCAAAGGCATCTACTCTAGATTCAAAGAAATCTTAATTCCCCTTTACTTATATCTCATCAGACCCATTATTGAATGTAATGCTCCTTTTTGGAATGTATTTGTCTAAAAATATAGCTCAAGTTGAGAGACTTCAGAAAGGCCTAACAAAAAGATTAGAGGCCTCAAAAATCTTTTCAGGACAGACTGACAGCCCCATCTATCTCTCTCTAGACAGTTTCTTACAAACCTCTTTGTGAGGATCTATGTCTAGTCTTTCAAGCCATGAAATATCCAACCCTTTATGATCTCCTGTTCACTGCAGAACAAATGGTTCCTCAGATAGACAGTTAAAGGAACTAAAACTTCATCAACAGGTAAAGACACATTGGCATGATGGGATCATATCCCAACATATCCCCTACATGGAACAGACTTCCACTACATGTCAAGTGGAGCAGCACCATTGCCACTTTCACTATAAACCCAGATAGTTAAATGGGCAGTTTCAAATTCTGTCCTAGTTTACCTTGTGTTGCACTCCTTTAGGCTGGAGAAACTTTTGCATATGAATTATTGGCTAGGTTTGTAATGATCTGCAGACTGATTGTCTAGTAGTTGACTATGAACCACTGTTTACAATTATATCAAAATGTTTGTTGTTTGACCAGTTGTAATGTATATTTAGACTCTGCAAGAGGCGGCAGGAGTCTGATGCCATATTTCAGATAAATTTGATGTGGTTTTATGGATCAGTGGTTATGTTACTGAGTATAGCAAGGAACAGAAGTTGTTTTTATTTACCTTTACAAACCTAGGTCAGTGAAGACATTGTAAAAGATGAATTTTTACCATTTTTTGCCATATGAATCATGCCCAATTTGACCCCTTGTAGTTCATTCAGTCTGATGGTTTACATTATCTTGCATCTTTCATATGTAACCAGGACCTGCCCTGAAAAGCCATTTTAAACCTAGTTTTGTCTTTCATTTGCTAATGAAGGGTAATTATGATCAACTTCAAATAATTACATTTGTAGTATATTTCTCTTATTAAGTTCATATTTTTTAGGTTATTTTTGTTTAAAATGTGATCTGTATATCAATGCAGTGCTAATCAGAATGGTAACAGTCTGATGAAATTGCTTACTTTGTTCTTTAATTATGGTTCACCTTCTGTCTGTGAGTTACACTGTCTGAATCAATAGTTATCAGATTTTACAATGTCATTTTGTTGACAGCTAATCTGTCATTTGCTAGTAATCAGTGTTTATATTTTATAAATTGGATGGTGAGAGCCTAGAACTTGTATCCGTAAGACTGTGGAGAAGTCTTTTTTTATATTTTATATGGGCTGATTTTGTCCTATTGACAGTTTTTGGATTTTAGTTGTATTCTGTTTGGTTAGTTCAGGTCAGATTAGGTTTGGGGGGATTGGGAAGTAAGTATTATGTTTTTTGAGTTTGTTGTATTCTTTTATCAATATTATATCAGTTTGAAAAAGGGAGCATTAACCTTTGCAAACCTAGTTATTACAGCTCTTTTGTCATATTTGCACTACACACAATCTGTTGGGAGGCATTTCATTTAATTCCTTATTCAGATCCTTCTGCCATTTCATTTTTATATATTGCAACAAAAAATAAATGTTGACACCAGCTGATGTCATACAATAAAAGAAAAATGCTTCTTTTTTCAAAACAAAACTTGGGGTGCAAGACAGCCACTGTTTTTTGCAAGTACAGTTTAACTCAGGTGCAGCATTCTTTCATATTCATATGCCAATGTTCCCATGTACACAGGGCCTTGACAATTTCAGTTCAAGTCAGGTACAGTATTCACTTACACATTAGACTTTAGCAAAATAGCTAGCTAGTAGTAAATAGAAAGTTTTCAGAGACCACAAAGACAAAGCTAAATCTAAATAGGTTGTCTTTATACTTAACATACATGTAGGGACAAATTGAAATGCTTTTTCCGTGGACTTCCACACAGTCACACATACCCTGTAGAAGAGAAGGTACTTCAGTTTAACAGTTACTTTCCTTGAAATGAACATCCTCCAGACCGCCTTCCTTTTTATGCATGCAACTCCTTCCAGAGCTTCTTTGAGCTCTTTTCATGTTCAGAGGTCACACATCTGCTCAGTAGCATGGTTTTGGACTTTAAATAACCCTGTTTGCAGCTGTCTTGGATAATTTCTTCCTCAACTCTAATCTGCAGCCATCACTATTTTATAATATCTATCATCTTTATGGAATCTGTAGCTGTAAGAAAATTATCTGTTTTTTTTTTCTGGATAAGGTTATCCCAGCTGTATGTATTCAAAAGATGCATATTGTAGAAGAACACAGGAAAGCAATTTAGAAAAAAATGAATTAAAATTATTGACGTTGTGCTCACAAGCAATTTTAAATCGTGTTGAGAGTGGCTATTTTAGTAACAAAAAATTGTGCTTATCCAATTATAGACAAAGGGGCTGACCCAATGGGTAGGTATTGTTATGTGGTAGTGGTGGTTCCTTAAATAAAGTTTCTTTTGCTAATTTTTAATTTGTATTCTCCATATAAACATTAGGTTAATTTTCAATTGCTACATTAAATTATAAAAAGAAAACCACTGTTTGATGGTGGCAGGGGGGCTATTATGTTGTTACCTGTGATTGACTGAAATCATAGCTTTAAATCTACATAGATTTCTGAAACTGAAGGCAATTTTCTTGATGTAATGAGAACTTTTGATTTATTATCCTTGCTTCTATGTGGACAAGACTTTTCATTTGCCAGTCCACAAATCGTGGTCTAGAATTGATTTTCTAATACGCCCTTCAGACTGTTGTCTTACTAAAAGTTTCTGTTTTGATCCCTGTTTTTTCAAGCCATACCTCTGTAAATTTGTATTTGGAATTCATGATAATTTCTCTTAATTTACTATTTGGAGATCATGTCCTTTATTATTAAAAGACCCATGAATATTTGACTCCATGATTGATTAGTTGACTATCATTAGAAGATCTAGATGACCTGTTAATCATCCATGCTGAGTGTCTTTAAAAACTAAAATTAGATGGTATTTTATTGATAAAATCTCCTTAATTAAAAAGTGTAGGATAAGATAAAATTCAGATTTTATGGGATAAGCTTAAGGCATTGGAAAAACTGAAGATTTGTAAATATTTTCCTAAAAGTCCACAGGAAAGAAATTAAAGTATAGGCCTTTTGAACCTTCTCTTAAATTCAAACCTTTTTGGGAATGGAGGCAGACTGACAAGTGTTCATAATGGACCTAATCTTCAGTGTTATGGTTAGCTAAAATTCTTACAGTTGATATGCCTAAACATTTTATTTCTTGCATGTCAGAAAAGTGTGACTGTGCTCATAGCTGGCCTTGGGCATAGGCCAACTAGGTGGCTGACCAGGGCACCACTCTAGCAGGGGGTGCTTATCCAGTAATCTGGATGGTATAGATATGCCAGGAGGGGGGCACCAAGTGCTGTTGGAGAGGGTGCTGTGAAGCCATTTTGCAAAGGCCGACCCTGACTGTGCTACTACCTCTGAAATCATTGATATTTTTAATTCTCAGTCTTGGTAATATACAGTTTATTTCTTTTTAGTATCCTCAGTTTCTGAAGATTCCCTTCCTGATGAACAGGAGTGGACTGGGATAGAGCATCCTCTTTTGTTTCTGCTCAAGTACCAGATTCTTATTATGAAGAAAGTGTTTCCTTTGAATCTTCTGTAGAGAAATTTTCATTTTCTGAAACAATTTCTAGAATAAATCCAATGCTGTAGTGGGAACAGAAAAATAATTTGATTTATTACAAGTTGAATTTCCTCAACCAGCCGTTGTTCCTCCACTTTTACCAGCTTTAGAGGATGGTTTTCTTAATGCCTAATTATCAACCTGATTGACAGATAGACTTTATAAAGTTCCTCAGTCTTTTATTTCCTCATCCCAGATCTTGTTCTGCTGCTATTTCTGTTGCAGATCTCTCTGTAGCAGTAACTTAATGATAATCCCTCTCCCTCTGACAAGGACAGGGAAAGCCTTTGACAGATCTGTGAAAATAATTTATTCTTCTGTCACTCTCTCTTTTAGAATTCTCAAATGCCAAGCTCACATGGTAAAAATTTTTGTAGGCTGTTTTGGAGAATATGAGGAACATTACCAGCAGTTTTCCTTCCTCAAATAACAAGTCCTCTCTGAATGATTTAATTGCTTCTGCTTCTGCTTCCCAGATAGCCAGACAGTCTTAGAAGTGTGCTATATGATTGTTGCACATACTGTGCCCAAAGCAGCAGCAGTATCTGCTTCAGTTAGGAGAACGTGTTTGTGTACATAAACAAACATTTCCTGTGGATGTTAAAGCTGAAATTTTAAACTCTCCTGTGGATAAGAATATTTTGCTTTGTCCCTTTGCTGCTCAAGTGCTCAAACAATTTGATTAAACAGGGGAACTGATTCAGGTTGTTACTCAGTTTTTCAGCCCTCCTTTTCCAAGTTTACAAATACCTTTTTCTTCAAACTTAGGTTGTTTTTTTACAAAATACTGAACAAGGAGTCTCAGCAAGTTTCTAATGAATATACTTTCAAGAAAAAAGTAGTAGAGACATTCAAATAAGTCGTCTGGGACCTGCCATGAAAAAAGGACAGTCCAATATTTCATAATGACCATTATAGCTTCCCCCCTCCCACCACACACACGCACACACACACACACACACACACACACACACACACACACACACACACACACACACAATGACAGTCCTTTAAATTTGTCCCAGAATCTAGTTCATCATTTTCCTCAATTGCAACAAATTGTCACAGACAAATTGCTTCTGAAGGTCATACTGAAGAGAGGGCTACTAGTGGCATTGAGAGTCTTCTTGCTTTCCTGGGGATTTCCTCCAAACCTCCTAAATCAAACATCGCTATTTTGTCCTGTTGTCTAGCAAATGCTGTGTGTGGCAGTAATAGACCCAGCTCCTTTCAATCAGAAAGGAAAAGGTTTTTATTAGTTTTTTTTTTTCTGGTGCTAAAGAAGAAAGGAGACCAGTTCTTGATATCCCCTTTCTTAACTAGTATGTGAAAGTTCCAGAGTGCAAAATATTATCCTTTCAAACCCTTTTATCTTTCATTCACCCTCTCAGTATTCTGGTAACACTACATTTAAAAGTTTATTATCATCACACTCCTTTTGCCACAGATTTCAGACATTTTCAAGTATTTTTTGTATTGTGTCTAGCTCCTGCTTTAGCCCATTGTAGATTGTAGGGTATTCACATTTTTCCTTGATGTTCTTCGTGTTTCACTGTTGCAGTCATTACACTTGGGTTATCTGCCTGCAGGTAGCCCTCAGTCGGCCCGAATATCAGAGTCTTGGGATTTCTGCGTCGGATGCTGTTGCCTCTTCCATGACGTCAGGTCGTCAGGGGTATAAAACATGCAGCCAACGCCATTACATCAGTTTTTCTTGCCCCAGATGTCAGGAGCCCCCACAATAAGAAGTGTTCATGGCATCAGTGAGTCTCATGATTTCCTTTGCCAGACTGCATATAAGAAAGATTTATTGATTCCTGAAAACGTTGTGGTCCCAACATCTTCATCCCCTAACCTTCCAGATTTCAGTGTTTGAATCTGTAAAGAGGGAGCTGCTTTAGTGGAGAGGCCAGATCACCCCTTCTTTCTAACAACCCCTGCATAATCTGTAACAACAGATGCATCAGATTCTGCATGCAGAGCTGTGTTTATTGCAGTAAAAATGCAGGGTCTATGGAATAAATAAGGGAGACAAAAAAAGTATAATTGTCAATGAGAGGTTGTCAGTAATATTTGAGCATCTCTCTCTCCATGAGTTGTGCTCTTCAGGGCCTCTTCAATGGATTTCAGACAACAGCACAGTCATGTATTACATGAACATTTGGTAACCGATTCTTCCTTGTGTGCAGGCTGGTTGCCATAGCTGAAGATTGCAATTCAACGCAGCCTAACCCTCCAAACATCCAACATTTCCATCAGGGCAAAATACTGTGGCAAACAGTTGAGCAGGACCAGGACAGACCTTCATGAATGGAAATTGAAAAAGGGTGTATTCTAGGAACTGATTCATTTGTGGGGAGCTCCACATGTAGAACTGTTTGCCTCCTTTCAAAACTGACAACTAAAACAATTCTGCTCCATGATTCCTTGCAAACAGGCCTGGCAAACAGATGCTTTTTCATTCCCTTTAACAGGAATGTTCCTGTATGCATTTCCACCTGTTTCACTTATATTCAGGGTCATTCTGAAGATTCTAAAGGTTTTTCCAAGAATCCTTGTTGTGATGCCTTTCTGATCCAGGCAACATTGATTCTTCCTTCTTATGGAATTGGCCAAGGGCAATTACCATAAGCTTTCTCAAAGAATGGATCTATACCCCAATCTGAAATTATCACAACTGATGCCTGGATGATTCAGTTTTGATACCCTTTGGGCACCTTTTTTTTCCCCAGAAGACATCAACAGATGTTAAAGAAGGCAAAGAAACCTGCTACTAAGGAACCATATATTGGTAAATGGGTATGATTTTCTAGTTAGTACTGCACTAAGAACCAGGCCCCTTTCAGGGTTCTGTAACGCTAGTTCTGCAATATTTGTGTATTTTTTTATCCTGTGGCCTTTCATACTCCTGGATCAAGATTCATCTCAGACATTTCAGCATGTATGCCAGTGCATCCTCTTATTTCAGTACAGTATCTTGTTAAGCTTTTCTTGAAAGGGGTTGTGCATTGACAACCATCTAGAAAACAGGCAATGTTTTCTCGGGAATCTTAATTATGCTTTGGAAAAATTTGCATTGGCTCCCTTTGAACTTGTTCATTGGGCAGATTGACAACAAATCCTTCATTTATGCCTAAAGTGGTTTCAGAGTTTACTTTTGAGTCATCATCCATCTCCCTGTCTTCTTTCTAGAACCTAAAAATAAGGGGGAGGGGATTTTTCATATTCTGGATGTACACAGACAACTCTGGTACTATCCTTGATAGAACTGAATCGATCAGGAAAGCTGAACAGCTGTTTCAAATAAGGTAAGAAAAGTGGTCATCCATTGTCAAAACAATTTCCATTTGGCTGTCGTTTGCTGTTACATTTTGTTAATCCCACCATAAAAAGACACTTACAGGCAGGGTCAAGGCTCATGCTGCCTGAGCTTTGGCTTCTTTTATAGATTTTTTTGGAAAGGGCTAGACACTAAAAGCATTCTAGAGGCAGCTGCTTGGTCCTCTGCATATTTTTACACATCACTGTAAACTATATTCCTTTTCCAGGTCTAGGACCATTCCCCATGGGCTCCTAGACCCTCATCCTTCCTTTTCCCAATATGTGTAAATGTTAGCATTCTAACAATAAAGCTAAGTCTAATGCAGCAGTGATTTTATGAAAGAACATAGTTCAGTTGTATTACTAAACTTATCATAACAGTAGATGTTTAAACAAATCACTGGTACAGTAGCCACTCCCTTCCTCTATCCCTCTTTCTTTATATTTTATTGCTAGTGTAAAGACCTTTATATTTACACCTAGCTTTTCCTTTCATCAGGACTGTCCCTCTTTGATGCTAATAAGAAAGTCCTGAAGGTTTTGGCTCCCAGACTGCTAATTTTCTCCCACAGTATATTGTGCCATCAGTAGTCCAGCTTCCTGTGTAAGGCAGCTCAAGGTTCTAGAAGACTGGCCAGGTGTTATGTATCCTAGGAAAGATGTAACCCATAAAGCTAAGGCTTTTACATACACAACTGTATTTCTAGTGTTGACTAATGTTTGTGTCGCTCTGTTTTGGCATGAGCATTGACCAGTTTTAGGCATGCAAATAGATGCCTTCCTGACCACATATGTGAAATGCATTAACTTTTTTTTCTTTGTAGTATTTGGAGTCTATCAATTCTCGTCAGACTGATATTCAGAAGTTTATTGCTGAAGGTTGTAAGGAAGCTCTTTTGGAAGAAAAGCGACGATTTTGTTTTCTAGTGGATAAGCACTGTAACTTTTCAAGTCATATGAGTGGCTATCATGAAAAGGTTAGTATTTATTTATTAATAGTTTAGCAGTACCGTTACAAAATATAGACAGTTCTGGTGCTCAAAAAATTCATTCAGTGTGCAGCAGTTTCTCTCAAAATATGACATTTGTCTTCATTCATAGGTTTGACATCATAAGTCAGTAATGCTGTTTGTGTTAATAAGAGTTTAAATTGTCATCATTGTACATGTGGATGTAACCAGCTCACTGTCATTAAAACCGGTATATCAATTCTTTTATTTACAATTTAGAAGTTTTTTTTTATTTATTTATTTATAGATTTTTATTAAATGTGCTCTCCTGTGTGTAGCAGTAGACGAGGACAAAATGTGTTTTACCTTTGTCTGGCAAAGCAAGAATTTGCAACCTGTATGGTAATTGGCTGGGGAATGTGTGTGTTCTTAGTTACATTTGGTGAAAATTGTTACTGTTATTTCTTGGAATCTTCACCTCAGTGTCTTGCTTAGTTTCATGCTTCAAACTTACAGAAATAAATCTATGCTGCCTTATAGAAGTGTTACCTTATTAGTTTCCATCACTTTACCACTTTGATTCTTAGTTAATGTACATTTTTTTACCAGACTTAACAGAAAGAAAGAGACTGTTGATTATGTTCTTTTCCTTAATGTTACTTGTGTTACATTCATTAAACATTTTAATGTGGTGCAGGGATTTTTTCAACCTTTTCGTGAAAATGAAAAGGATATTATTAATTGCTGTTGTCATGCTGTCTATGGTGGGTATTCGTAATCAGTTGCTCAAATGCCCTGAGGCTGTCTGCAATGTTCGTGGATGAATGCATCTGAACTGTGATTCATAGAGGCCATTTTATGCCAAAGTGTGATGATCTTGAATGTGCTTGTCTAAAAATGCAAATAATGACATGGAATTGAGGAATGCTATAAATCTTTATATGCCAATGAAGTATATTTTACACCTTTTGTGACTCGTAGTCAGATTTTCCACTTTTCAGTGCTGCTAGCAGATGTGCTGTATAAAGAGAAGCCTCGGCAAATCTAGCAAAGTTGCAGTCGGCAAAAATGCTTTCACTTGCCGCTAGCTTTACTATTTCCGGGTCTGAGTTGCTTGTCTTGGCCGGGCCAGAGTCACTTGTGCCCAGCTGTGCTCGGCCACTCGCTGGCAAAGAATGTGATAATATAAGCAAAGGATTTCTCATTACAACGTTAAGAAAATTCTTGATAAGTTTAATACAGTACTAAAATACCCTCTGTAATTATTAGAAGAAATTGGTTAAAAACATTGACATTAGCTTGAACTGTAATGGTTTCAGTTGCATTTCTTTCATTTGCAAAGCCATAAAAATATTTTCATTATGCCCATTTCAGAAAACAATTGTAAAAAGAGTACAGCAGTTATACATGGCCATGTTTTTCTTTTTTTCACATTAATATAATGATTTCAAATCCTTTTCTTATGCTTCATTTACATATTACAAACTAGTAAGACAGAACTGTCTTGTACTTCAGTTTTACTTACCCAATAAAAACCTGGTTGAATCTTCTGGTATATCTGACATGCACCGGAGGAATGCATGGACTTCCCCTCCCAGTGGATACCAAGATAGGTGTAGCCCTCACTATACTTGCTATGGGGACACATTGGGGATCTTGCAGGCTTCTGCCTTGGGAACACTGCAGCAGTTGATAGATGTACTTTTGGCATGTGGATCAGTATATTTATTCCCTGAGTCACCTCGAGACCAAGGCAGGACTATGCATGCCTTATGGGCTGGCACATTTCCCTGAGATAGTCAGTGTGATAGAATGCACCCTTGTTGCAATTAGGGCTCCTTCTGGTACACAGGGGGAGTGGCAGCACAGTAGGAAGAGCTACCATTCCATCAATTGCCAGGTAATATGTGATGTGTGTGGGTGCATCACCAATGTCTCTGCCGAGCGTCCTAGCAGAGCACATGATTCCGATATTTAGCACACTAGGTCACTGTAAGACCTCTTCCTGCATAGTAGGACGCCCATTGGTGATCATACTGGTAAGTGGAAAAATATTTTTATGCTATATTTCAAGTATTTATTCACATTAAAATGCATTGATGTATGCTAAACTTTTTTTTAACTCCTTCCTCTCCCCATTGTTGGCTCTCCTATTTATTTTATATTTATTAAGTAATGATGGATATACACTGGAGCCAGGGCTCATGACACCAGTGAGAAATCCATGTGGAGCTGCAGAGATGTATAACATATCCCTGTCCATGACCTTTTTTGTCATCAAGAGGTTCTTTGGCTTCTTGAAGAGCCATTTCAGGTACGTACCTGGATGAGTCTGGGGATACCCTTGGATACGATCCAACTGCTGCACTCAGGATGTTTACTCTTGTTGCATTCTGCATAACATGATCACACACCAATCTGGTAGAGAAATGACCTATGCTGTCACTGTAGCTCCAAGTTCCAGTGCCACTAAGACTAATGATGACCAGCCAGCAGCAGTAGTAAGGGACCCCATGCAGCATGCTTGTGCACAGCATGCAGCTGCATAGGTAAAGAGATGGCATCTAGTTCACAACTGTGGACCATGTCATTCAGGTTAGTGTTTCCTCTATTGTAACAGAACACGATGTATGTAGTGGTATCTTGACATTCTCTTTTTTATTGTCTTTTGGAAAAGGTACTCCTGTTATTGTTAATTAAAATCATGCTTTAGTACGCACTGACTCCTCTTCAAGAATGTCATAAGGCATCATATAAAAATAATTCACATTTTTGTCTGCTTTAATGAATAAATGTTGCTTTGCTGATTATTTAATTATGCAAGTGTAATGAATATTATCAACAATGAAATACTTCCTGAGTTAATACATTGCAGATTTAAGGAAAATGAATTGTACTGATTTTTTATATTATGCCATTCCTGCTTCAATTATTCTGTGGTACTGCACATCAAGTTCATTTTATGCTGTCCTATACAATAATTTGTGATTTTAGAAACATACAAAACTGTCATAATTTCTGCAGTGGGGAGAGTGAAGTGACAGTAGTGTTAGTTTACATGACAGGATACTCACTGTAATGTGTCATTTCCGTATGATATACTTCTCTTGAAATGTTTGTGCATTACTGCTTAATGTTGTAGGCAACTGTCACTCGTAGGAATGGTATCATTGTTTTTTGTCCACCTTTCATTGATGATGTACTATTAGTTTTACAGGGATAAAATCCATACCTTTGCAAACTTGTCCCCCCAAACCCCCATTCTATTTAGACAGCTGTGGCTTTGAAGCTGATTCACAGTAGTTCAAGATCAAATGAGTGACACACATCTCCTGTAGACAGGCTTAGGTGATGGTGCAAGTGATTTTGCGGAGGGGCTATCATGAGAACTGTAAGGTGAGTTGGTCTGATGTCATGATTTACTTGATGCAGGTTATCCTGCTGTCACTGATCTGACAGTGTTTTGTGACCGTGACCATGATTGTGACCTTGAATGTGTCTGGTAGGTGTAGATAAAAGCTGACATGGTCTAAGTGAAATATGTTGTGCGTGTTCACCCTTTTACTACTTAAATTACTGTCCTGAGAAGCAACGGTATTGTCATGTGATCTGCCCCCACATGTCTGGACAGTCCCAATACTCTGCCCCTTGCAAGACTGACTGCAGCTTGACTCTGGTATGTCCTAATTGCTATACAAATGAAGGTGGTCACTGAAGCGTGGTGTATCACATACTACGCATCACCGTGATCATGTCATTTACCTTCTCTCTACTATTTTCAGGTAGTGCTGAAAATCGTCACATATACCCTGGAGGACTCTGACCATTTTCAGCTGACTCTTGCAGTGCTCTGAGCCCTAACAATGTCACAACACATCTCCTGTTGAGCAGCCAATGCTTTACGTATTTCCTGTGGTAACTGTAAGAAATTCCTGTGCCTGGCTTCCCTTTGTAAAGGTGTCATTGTGGACAGTGTTACCTCTGAGTGCCTGCCATCATCCTCAAAGTGTTCCCCTGGGTTTGGGGATACTAGTGTAGAGCTGCAGGGGTGTTCCTCCTATACAAGCATGAGTGGTATGTCAGTTTGTGCTTGACTTTGTAATGCACTCTGTTTCTGCAGAGTCACTAACATGGTGTGGGGTGTAAGATTCTGCCATTAAACTTGGGACTGCCTGCCACTTTCTTCAGGCTGCTTCATAAATATAACTATGTTATTATCAGCAGTAGCATGAACATCCATGCTGCTGCTAATATCATCCAGATTTATTGGTATAGGTGAACTGTTTGTTTCTGATGCTGATCCTGTAAATAAAAAGTAAAAATTGAAAACAGCAACAATGGAATAGCATACAGCAATTTATGCTTAAAAAGGATGAGTGGAACACTTACATACACTGCCTTCATTTCCATTCTTTGCTGATGTACAAGGTTCACCTAATAATTAGTTGCGATGTGTTTAATTACATCATTCCTTGTCAGCATTCAGTTCTCTCTATATAAATATATGTTACCAATATTAAATCAGCAGATGAGTGATGTTGCTGCTGAAGACATTGGTAAGGTGGAGTAGTGTCCATAATACCTCTGGTGTTAATTCAGAACCCCCTCAGATAGTGATACTGTAACTTGCATTCTACCTGGCTTTGCTTTTAGCATGTGGTACCATATTATTGCCCTTTTCTTGCTCTGTACCATGTTCGCTTTCTGCCACTCACTGCATTCATTTCAATAACTACTTGATGCTAGGCCTTGTTCCTCTTGGCTTGAATGGCCCCCTTTACCAAAAACAAGTTTCCCATATGTCCTAAGAACTGCTATGAGGGCATGATTTTCCTCATGGCTGAACTTTTCCATTTTCTGCTTTGATAATTTGTTTTCCATTATTACTACTTGTGCAAAAAAAAAAAAAAGTCATAGTCAGAAAGTGCTTCAGTACTGTTTTGATTTAATCAGCTTTTAAAGTGCAAAACACTGGCTAAGGCTTTCTGCCACCCACATTACATGAAAACCTTTAATTGCTTAAAGAAATCTCAGTATAGCCATGGAAAATTAAAATATAATACATACAGTTCATTCAGGTAATGAATGCATTTACTTTTATCACTAAAAACGTCTTCACCCTACCCTTTGCCATTGTCATGTTCTCATAATACTGCCATTTTTATTAATTACTGTCACTCCAAAAAATCTGCAGTTCATCTCAGATGCCTGTTGATATCCTTAGCACTGCAGAACTTTAGTAGTGAGTTACTGCATTTATACCCATGTATGCACAATCACTAAGTTGTACCACAGTAATGACATTTTCTGTTATCAGTAATCATTTCCACTGCTGCTTTCATAAAATCCAAATTACATAAATCTAGTAGTCAGTGCTATCATAACATACACATATGTATGTATATATATATATATATATATATATATATATATATAGTCATTAAATATAACCCTTAATTAAACAATTAAATAATTAAATAATATTTTGAAGTGTTTCTTATTAAATTATAATATTTTTAAAATATTTCATAATGTCATAAGTCTGTGGTATCCTAATGCATTTGCCACCTATCTCAGCTGTTGACAAATTAATATGGTAATGCTCAACTCATTGACGAAAATTAATGGCCATTTACACGTATTATATCCAAATTAGTCTAATTCGAATTCACCTCTATGAATCGTAGTACACAAAGATGTCCTGTGATGTGTCAGCATGTTTTGTTTTTTCGTTGATCACGAATGCTCTGTCAAAGTAACATCAGTGCACATCAGACTGAAATGGATATACTGTGGACTGCTCCTCAGCTTCCACACCTGCCACTGGAACACGCAAGTGGACCTACACTAACCAAAATCAGAATGCATTTAAAAACAAAAGTCATTGAAATGTCAAGTTTGCAGCAATCTGCCCATCCAATGTTTTGTGTCCCATCCAAGTACCTCAAACAAAACTTCATAACAATTAAAATTACAATCATAGTGACTTATTTCCACCCCATCAAAAAAAGTAAAATAAAAATGTTGCTGTACTACATGAGATATATTGGTGTTATGGTACAAAAAAATAACCTTAACCAATGAGCATTAGCAAAAGTGGTTATTTATATATTTCCATTTAATCAAGCGTAGAAGAGGAAGATAACTGGTTTCCTTTAAGAAAAAGCATATATGACAGAGCAGCTTTGGTTAAACCCATCAGTCAAGATGTGCCATGCTGCTAGACTCCTACACAAGAAGGCTGAAAACTGTAATTAAACCAAAAGGTGCTTCAGCAAGCTATTAAAGGGTGTGCACACTTGCACTACCAGCGTATTGTACATTTTTTATTTTTTATATTTTTTTCCCCAGACTTGTTTGTTTTTCAATTGAATTGTACAGGTTATAGTTCACATTAAAGGTGGGAAAAGTTTTGAAATGATTTATTGTGGTCTCATTTTTTTATATCACAAAAACCTGGCATTTTAACAGGGGTGTGTGTGTGTGTGTGTCTATATATATATATATATATATATATATATATATATATATATATAGAAGCCTTACAGAATCCTGAAAGCCCAAAATCCTGAGACCAAAATCTCGAAATTCAAAATGCTGAAAACTCAAAATACTGACAACACACAGGATACCAACGCTTACTGTATTACAGTATAAGTACATACAGAAACAAATAAAACACAAACCATATTACTCTTCTGCAAGTATAAGAGGGGGGCAAGCCCCCCTGCACCCCCCACACCCCCTGCTACTTAAATATATCAACTCTGAGATTGCACTTCACTACACTAAGTGCAATCTCTGAGTTGATATATTTAAGTAGCAGGGGGTGTTGGTGGTGCAGTGGGCTTGACCCCTGCATATAGTTGAAGTAATACGTTTCTGTTTGTACTTGTGTGGGAATATATTAAGTGTTGGTATATTGTGTGTTTTCAGTATTTTGAACTTTCGAGATTTGGGGCTTTCAGGATTCTGTAGTGCTCCTATATATGTGTGTGTGTGTGTGTGTGTGTGTGTGTGTGTGTGTGTATATATATATATATATATATATATATATGTGTGTGTGTGTGTGTGTATATATATATATATATATATATATATATATATATATATATGTGTGTGTGTGTGTATATATATATATATATATATATATATATATATATATATATATATATATATATGATGTGTGTGTGTGTGTATGTATGTAAATGTATAAGCAAGTGCAAATGTAGGTAAACAAGAATCGTCTTCTCTATTTTAATTACAACTGAGGAAGAAATAGAATACAATCGCCAGAAAAAAAAAAACGGAGAAGAAAGGCTGGTTGAATCTTCTGGTAAGTTTTAACTGAAGTACAAGAGAATTTTATTTTACTAGTTTGTAATATGTATAAGAAGCATTAAAAAGTATGACTTGAAATCATTGTTACTGTAAAAAAGAGAAATAAATATATCTGTGTATAACTGCTATGTTCTTTTTACAGCTGTTTTCTGTATTGGTCCTAAGGAAAATATTTTTTAGCAACTGAAACCATTACAGTTCAAGCTAATGTTACTGTTTTAACTGATTACTTCTAAAAATTGCAAAGGGTATTTTTAGTACTGTATTGAATGTATTGTATGTACATTAGTTAGAGGTACACACACACACACACACACACACACACACACACACACACACACACACACACACACACACACACTCCCCCTAAAGAAGTCATAAGCACTTGCCATATGAATTCATCTGAAGTATGCATAAGCACTACTTACATCATTCTTCCCAATTACAAAAGCACTTCTCAAATGACTACTCCCATTTTATCATAGGCACTTCCCATACATAAGTTTTACTTCAGTAAAGATTTTACTGCAGTATTTCGATAGTGTATGAAGTGGCATCATGATGTGTGGATTTAGTATGCATTTTCTGTTTTCTCTCCTCTCCCCTTTTTTTGTTATTCTTATTTTGATTATGAATTTGTTTTATCCTTTATTGTTTTGTTTCTCTCCCATTTCTTTTTTTTTTTCTTTTTTCAGGTTCAAATCCGTCAGGGGCAGGCCAGGCACGTACCTCCAAGGCTAGGGAATGATACCCTCTACCTGTCTGTGGATGTCCTCAGGGTCGGTGTGGTGGCACTGGTCCAGCAGGCATCTCAGCATGTGGCAGACTGGCAAACCTCACTGATAGGGGGCTTCAGAGCTTGGTAGAGGAAGTTGTGGTGGAGATAGTGGACAAGAGAATTCAACCAGTCAAAGCGTGTCTTCAGGGTGTGGAAGACGCAGTCTCCCAGTTGATGCTGACCATGATGCCAACACAGGTTCAAAAAAGGATACCCCTATATAAAATTATAAACCCATTCTTTTTAAAAAAATAATTTTAAGTGCTGCACAGTCCGCGGCTTTCCTTGAATGTTTTAAGCATTACTGTGTTTAGTCGCTCTCACGAGCAATATTTAAAAAAAAAAGAACACCCAGGCTTTGGCAAAGTAATTTGCAACTTTTTGATGTGGACCTTTACACAGTTTACTCTTTTGTAATAAGTGGACATGTTTTCAAAAAATACTTTGATTTTCCTTATTCACTGCAATTGATTTTGCTGACCTTATTTGCACGTCCATGTAGTGCTGCTATTCACAGATAACAGTAAATCATTTGTGAAGCCTGAGACTGTGAATACTAGACTTAAAAAAAAAAAAAAAAAAAAAAGTTATTTTGAAAATATTTATGGAGGCATGTGGTAATACATGGCAGTATTTTTCTTTTCAGAATGTCACTAAAAGATTATTTTTGAAAGTGTTATTAATTTTACTTTTCATTAAGAATGATTTCCTATAATGTTGTACCTCTTAAACTTCAAAAGGTTTAATCATTTTTTAATATGACTTTCTTCTTTGTCACTGTAACTTAGTCACAAAGGCTTGGAAAAAGCATGAACCACTGTCAGCCTCTTGTATAAGACTATGTATTGAAGAAAATCAGAAATTAAAATGAATTCCTCCCATAATTTTTCTTGTAATGAATTGTAATAGAAATATTTGGGCTTTTATAAACCTTCTGGCAGTGCTTTAGTTTCTGTTCAGATTTAAAGTTTGTTTTAGAATTTTCAGAAGATGAGACTGTACCTCCGAAATTGTGTAATACGAGACTTAAGCTCTTAGCCCTTCCTAAATGTTACTTTCTTAATCATTTATATGGTGGAACGTGTAGTTTAGAGCCATTTTGAAAGATGCCCTCAGCAGTTTTGTCTAGGGTGAAACTGCTTCTGGAGAAAAAAATAGGAAGAAAGCCATAGAGAGGTTTTAGGTCTTCCTTATAAATATTCTTTCTAGTACCAGATTAAAGTTCAGTGGAAACTAATTTGGATCTTTTCTTTCTCAGTAAACATTTGCATGTGCAGAAATTCAGCATGGTAAGGCCATGTGAGTTGACTTTGGATTTGAATGACACACAGTAGCTTGTTTCAGTTCTCAAATCTCACATGAAGTTTGCCAGGTTTCAAGCAGAGCCATCACAATTGCAATTTTGCAGTTTTCCATTTTGGCCTGGATCCCTGAGTCCTTCCAAATGCTTGGTCCTTGTTATACTAGTTGTCAGGCTGCCAGGGTAGTTAATTGTTCCTTGAGCAGTTGCATAATTGAAGCCTTGTCTAAGAAAGAACTATGGAAAACATTGAACAGCTGTATGTTCTTATTGTGTATTCTTTGGACATTGCAGTCAAGACAAGGCATATTTGATCCATTGTAGTCTTTTCTGTCCAAGTTCAACCTGTGGGTTATCAGATCTGACTTGGATCCAAGACCAGCCATATTCAAAAGACTTCAGCTTCGAGCTTTGCTTCCTCTACCCATAATGCCTAACACTGACAGACTAATCTCAGATCTCGTTTGCCACCTTCCAGGATTGCAGCTTGGGCTTGAGCTCTTGGGGTTGTATCTTTTGACTGTTTAGTTTGCATTTGTATCTGTTCTGTTCTACCCCTTTTCCTAATCAGTACAGTTGGTCATTGGTGTATTGTGTGTGTGGTATGTTTTTCTGTTTATATGGGTAGATTAGTGACAGGTAGGGTAGGTTGTGTGATAGTGTTAGCGGGCTTTTCCTGCCTTGTAATATTTTTGTATCTATGTGAAGTTGTTTAGGGTGTATTGGTTGTGTCATTCTCCCCTTAGTACAGAGTGTATTTGTACTGTCTTGTTTAGACGTTGAGAAAAGCTTTAAGAGTTGTGTCATGTATGGCCATAAACTTCCCTTGCAAGACGCGCATGACCAGTTTGTCTAATGCTTTGGTCCCGCATACCTTGACACTGTGTGCCATCTATGATAGCATCAACTCCCAAGCTGTCAATGAGAGAAGAACTAAGCAGATATTAAAAGGGCTCCCACCAGATGGAGAGGCTTCCTTCTCTTGCTTGCCTGTCAACAAGCACGACAAAGGTGGACCGGGTTGGAAGGAGAGAACCAAGGACCCCAGATCCTGTAAGGGGGACCAAACATGAGCAGCATCCCTCTCTGTAGTCCGTGGAATCCAAAGATCTCAAAGTATTAAGCCCTTCTGACTGTCTCAGTGCTGCTGCCTGATTTGACTCCTCAGACCTGTTCTCCTACTTCCTACTGTGCCAATTGAGGGAAAGATTCCTTCTGCAACTATCAATGTCCCTAGACCATTTTTGCCAAGAAGGGCTCTCTCAGGCAGGGTTCAGTCACCTTTCTATCTCTCTGTCTCTATCTCTACTCTTCAAGAGTTCTCTCTAGAGTCCTCTCCATCTCTGTCCTGGATCTGAGCTTCTCTGGTTCAGTCCTGGTCTTCAAAGCCTTTGATGAGTTGATGGGCTTTGTAGTTTCTTCAGTTTGGTTGGTCTAATTGGCCAGGAGTTTGCAATGTGTTGATTTGGAGCAGCTGATGCAGTACTTCCTGCAAACCCAAATGGAGTTAGGTTTAATCCCTTAGACCTCAATTCCTAGAACCGAGGTCTCCGCGCCACCCAGTTTGATTCCTGCCTCGATCCAGATGGTTCCAGGGTTTTCAGAGCCAGTTGCCTTATTACCAGTGGGGTTGGATATGACAGCTTCTCTGGTTTCAGCTCCCACCCCTGCCATGGCCTTCTCTACTCTGACAGTCTCAGAGCCAAGTAGACCTCAAAGCTGACCCTTCAGGACTGGAGTTGTCGGGTCAGGTTCAATGCTTTGGTCTCTGAATCATCTATTCCTCTCAGCACTTAAAAGCTTGGTTCCATTCTCTGCATTGGGGCAAGTACAAGTGACTCTGGAGTCTGGCATGTCCTTGGAGATGTAGGATCCCAGGGTGCTGGCTCCAGCTGGCCATCTTCAGCTTTTGCATTCAATATAGAGAGGATGTTCTTCCACCCAGAGATGGAGTGGTTGGTGTCAACTGACATCCCTCTCCCCTTGTCTCTGTCTGCAGACTCTCATCAGCCTGCTCCAGGACAGCATGCTCTGACTATTCTCCAGGCTGTTCTGCATCCAGGTCCCCTGGCGTCTTCCACGCCCACCAGGTTCCCCTGGTCAGGAAAGTTTTGGCAAGGGGCGTTGCAAAAGTAAGCACATAAATTCCTTACAGGAATCACTCATCGAAGACTCTGACCTCGTGGAAGGAGAAGGGGTCCCTATCCCCCTCCCCAAGGACTCCTCTTTGACAACCTCATGGAGCTTCTCCCTCTGAGTGGGGTTTGGACAGCCAGAGTCCCACCTCAGGAGGAGTCTGTGTTTCCTGGAGGCTTTCATAGTGGGCTCATCCACATCCTAGGTGGTCAGCCCTACAAACACATTCATTTTGTGTCTTGGAGGGCCAAGAGAGAGCCTGATATGGTGAAACTGATCCCCAAGAAGCATGACAAAATCTTGGTCTCTCCCAAGGTTCATCAACATTGGAGTAAGTGTCCCGCTGTTGATGCTGTTGTGGTGGCGGCAGCTACCCAAAAAGACGATATCAAAAGAGAGTTTTTTTAGTCTGTCCTAGTAGAGAATCTAGTGTGTTGGACTGGTTGGGGAAGCACTCCTACACATCAGACGCATTTGCAATGGTATCATTAAATTACCTTGCCCACTTGATGAGACTTTAGTTGAGGCATAGTTTCTGAGGTGTAAAATGTGGTTAAGATACAACAGACTCCAAAGGCTCAGAAGAGTGTGGAAACTCAGTTGTCCATGTTGCAGTCATTTGCTAATGTGTCCATGTGTCTGCTTTCTAATGCAGCCAATGGCATGGCCCAGGATGCAGGTGCTGGCATCTCCTTGCATGGATAAGGCTGTGTAACTTTGTCGACATTTTCAGAGTGACCTTTGTCAATGCCCCATATGGTGGCTTATTACTCTTTGGGCCTAAAGTTAGACACCTTGACCAGGAGCGAGCAGGATGGAAAGATGATGTCTGCTTTCAGAGTGCATTTTGCTATCCACCAGCAGACATTTTCCAGGAATCAGAAGAGGAGCCTTTTCTTCAGAAAAGCACATCAGCCTTTTCAAGATACTCCTGTGAAAGGCTCCTCCAGCAGCAGGGGGATAACCAGCATGTGCACTACCTGCACAGTAGAGGTGGTCTGCAGAGTCAGGGTTACTGCACAGCTTTCTCTAGAAGGCTCTTACAGCTCTCCTGAAGGGTTGCCCAACTGTCTGACTCTGGCTGCAGTCATTCATTGTTGAGCTCTGCACACAGAAGCTTGGGATGCCATCACCTCAGATGCTTGGGTGTTATAAGTTGTTTCCAGAGGGTACACAATTCCATTTTTTATTTCCCCCAAAAGAGAATACCAGATACCTTTCAGATATGCCATCCTGTCAGAGAAGGAACACAGCTATCAAAATCAAAAGCTATTGGTAAATCAAGTCATTCAGGAGGTCCCATCAGACCTAGTGGCTCTGAGGTATATTCCTGATTTTTTTCTGGTTCTAAAGAAAAACAGGGACCTCAGGCCAATCTTGAATTTGAGTAAGTTAAATTGCTTTCTGAAACAGACCAATTTCCAGATGGTCATGGTGCAGTGCATCCTGTCTGTTTTGAGGAAGGGCAATAGGATGTGCTTGATTGACATCAAGGATGCCTACCATCATGTAAACATAGTGAGGCAATCCAGGAGGTTTCTGTGCTTCCAGCTGGGATCCAATCACTACCAATTTTGAATTCTGCCCTTTGGTCTTACCACTGCCCCCTGAGTGTTCATGGTGTGTATGGCAGTTGTGATAGCCTGGCTTAGGCTGCAGGGATTCCAGTTCTTCCTGTACCTAGACAATTGGCTTCTCACAGCCGTCACAAGGGCATCACTAGTCAGGGCCAGGGACTCCTTACTCCATTTGTACTTTTCCTTGAGAATCACCATAAACCATCAGAAGTCCAGTCTGCAGCAAGTTCAGATGTTGGTGTTGATAGGCTGTTATTTGAACACAGTATCTGATTGCCAAGCTTCCAGCACTCAGGCAATCTCCTTGCTGTGTAACAACGTCTGGCTTCCATGGTTCTCAAGCTTTTAGGTCAAATAGCCACAGCAGTTTGCCTAGTTCTGCTGGAGAGGTACCACATGAAGATTTTACAGTGAACACTAGTTATGGAGTGGTCCTATTTGACTCATTCAGTGGATTTTCCAATAACGTTGACACAGATTTACTGGAGTCAATTCAAATGGTGTTTGAAGTCTCCCCTAGTATCAGCTGGTAAACCATTTGTTGTTCCTCCCCACAAGGTACAGTCACAGTGAATGCCTCCTTTCTTGGATAGGGAGGGGGGGCATTTCATAGGGAAGAACATTCAGAGGCCATTGTCTACAACCGAGGCCAATCTTCTCATCAGTGTCTTGGAGATGAGGAGAGTCCACTATGCATCATCGTCACCATCAATCCCTTTTTCCCATTTTCTACATGGTGTTGGGGTGTTGTTCTCATCCACCTCTTTGCTGAATATCATTGTTTCCAATTGCCTTCTTCCTGTCTGTCCCAAATCTTCTTCACCAGATTGTGTTCTGTTTTTCTGCACATGTGCCTGAACCACCATAATCTGTTCTCTTTGAGCTTTTCTGTAATTGGAGCTACTTTGGCTTCTGCTCTTACGTACTCATTTCTTCATCTGTCCCACAGCATGCACCCTACCACCCATCGCCACTTCGTCTCCATGTGCCTTTACTCCCCAGGCTTCTGAACCATACAATAGTACTGGTTTCACCAATGTTTTATACAACTTACTTTTCAGCTTCTTTGGCATTCTTCTGTCATATTTTACACGTGATATTCTGTGCCAATTGGCTGCAGCCCCTTAGATTCTAACTTTGATTTCCTCATTCAGACTCCCTTCAAACACCCTCCCAGAAACTTGAATCTGTTAACCTGTTCCACTTTTCACTTCTATCTCAGTTCTCAGCTTTTTCTAACCTCATTCCCAATGTTGTGATCTCAGTACAGACAGGCAATATGTCTGTCATTTGCTATCTGAACCAGTTGCCAGGAATTTGATCATATCCTCATTTTTGGGAAGCCGTGGGAAGCCATGAGGGTTTGGCAATGGGCAGTTTTTTTCTCAATGGTTTCTGGCAGCAGTGCACATCCTGGGGAAGTCTAGCATTTTGGCAGATAGTCCAAGAAGGGATATTCTACTTCCTCATGAGTGGTCCCTAAATGGGAGGGTTGATGCTTGCATTTTTCAGTGCTGAGGCACTCCATGTTGCAGTCTGTTTGCCTCACCATCTAACACCAAGTGCAACAGTTATTATGACTTAGTTCATCCTTCACAGGGACAGTCATGCAGAGATGCAGTTATGTATGCTTGGCCCTCAGATTTTCTTTACGTATATCTTGCTACTCCATTAATAATAAAGTTCCTTCAGAAGACTGCCCGTTGCAGAGTGACTGCAATTTTCATTGCTGCATTTATGCCCCAACAGTTAAGGTTCCCTTTCCCTTGGTATTTCATGAAGTACTCATTGCAGTAACTGATTTCTCATCCAGTGGGCTTGGACCACCAGATCTTAAGGTGCTTAAGTTAACTGTATGGCTCCTGCAATTCCCATGATGACCAGAGATCCCAAGCTTTCAGACAGAGTGATTCACATTTTATCTTCATCTCACAAAACTTTCTACTCATAAACTCTGCACTAGCAAGTAGAAATGTTTGACCCTCTGGTTAATTTAAATGTTTAGATTCCTAGGCTGTGCTGATTCAGGCTGTCCTTGTTTTTCTTGCTGACTTATTTAATTCTAGTTTTTCCAGTATTAAGATGCAGTTGGCAGCCATTTCTAACTTTTACATTGGTAGAGACAGTACGCCAGTAGCAACTTTAAAGATTTCAAAGGCCTTACTTAGTGGAACCTTTTTATTGTGCTCTCCCATCTGGAACCTGGTTCCTGTATGGATCTAACCTTTATGCTTTAAATGCTTGCTGGACCTCATTTTGAACATCTGCCACTGTTTCCTTGAACTTTGTCTTGAAAGACGTTGTTCTTGGTAGCTATTACTTTGGCCAGTCAGGTGTCAGAACTGCAGGCCTTATCCATAGTATCTCGATAACTGATCTTTCACAAAGATGTGTTGCCTGTCAGAACAGATCCTGCTTTTTTGTTTAAGGTGGCTATGGAGAACAATTTAAATAATGCCATTCACTTACTGGTGTTCTTCCAGGAGTTTTAAAATAAAGCAAAATATTTGCTTCCCTGTCCTGACATATCATAGGAAGATGAGATTCTATCTGGATAGGACAAAGTCCTTCAGAAAGTCCAACCAGCTGTTTGTTTCTTTCTCTAAAGCCCATTTGGGAAAACCAGTGTCCAAGTTTACTCTTAAGTGGTTATCTGATTGCATGTCTTTTGTTTTACACTATGAAGGGAAAGAATTTGCTTTGCAAACTAAAAGGTCATTCTGCTAGAGCCATGGCTATTGATGACATTTAAGCTGTTGCTGCTGCTGCTTGGGTGAGTCCTCATACCTTTGTGTCTGACTAACTGGATAGTCGATTGAAGTCTAGGGCCTAGTTTGGTTTCACCATATTGCAGAATATACTCTCCTATGGCCTCCCAAGGGTGTAATGTGGCTGGGGGCACTCTCCCATATGTTGAACCAAGACGGAAAAGACAACATAAGATACAAAAGTTACATATTTACCATAATGCTTGATCCGTGTTGTCGCTTTCCATCTGTTTTAGCCATCCTGCCCACTTGCCCCCTCCTGTGTTGTATTTTCTTGATGCTTTGGTCAGCCAGGTCATGGAGCTGTTATTTTCTTCCCGCTGTTTGGGGGTCCATGGTGTCAGGAATTTTGGAAATAGGCAGTGGAACTATTTGCTAGAGAGGGGCAAATTCAGGCTGAGATTAGTCAGTCAGAGTTAGGCATTATAAGTAGAGGATGTGGAGCTCAGGGAGCAGAAGTCTTTTGTATATGGCCAGTCTTGGATCCCAGGTCAGACTGGGTAACCTACAGGATGAGCCAGAAAAAGAATCAACAGGACTCTATTGTTATATTAAGTAGATAACTTGTTGTTTATCTCTCTTTCTCAACAAGTCTTTTGGATATAGTGCAAAAAAGTGTTTTTCTGATTGAGAAGGTGTACAAGAGATTATCACTTTGTTTCAGTCAGTAGCAGCTTATCTTGCTATGTTAGCAAGGCTCCTTTTTACCTTCTTGGACTGTATGTTGCCCAGTGTCATGGCACTGTAGAATGGTGAGCTGCTTTTGAGGAAACGTCAGCATTACTTGAGGAATTCTTGGGACCATTTTATGGATCTTTTGATATGACTTCATACTTACATACATACCTACATAGAGATATTTCAGGCACTGGCAATAGTGCCCTTCTAGCTTACCAGTATATCAAAATAGTCATTCCCATAATAAGTGTTTAAGTTCTTAAAAATACCTAAACTAGTGCTTGCTTTAATGTAATTTGGTAGTCTACTCCATGCATCAAGTGCTCTTTCAGAGAATCAGTTAGTACATTTCTTATACGTACATAATGTTCTACATAGGTTGTCTGATGATTCTGCATTACTTTAGGTAACCCCAAACATTCCAAGCGGTTGTTGTCTCTGAATGTCCTACATACCTGAATAAGGTCTCCTCTTAAATATCTTTGAGACATCGTAAAAGTTCAGATATTATAACTTAAATGTTCACATCCATAGATGCCCGTGGTATATTTCCACTGTTCACTTTTCAGTTTACTCGTGCTTATTTTCTTCCAAGGTTTTCACATTGCTGGTTTGGGGTCTAATGTAATTTACAGACAATGATTTATAATTTCTGATTTCTTAGTCTTTATAAATCTTTTTATACAACCTATGTTTTGTAACTGTCATTAACCATTTGGTTGATAATGATTAAAAGAACTCAGAACTGGAGCTACACAAATATCTAGGTCCTTAAGTGAGTCTACAGTGTCAATCACTGTATGCTGTGTTAAATACACACTCTCAAGCTATGTCTTCCAAATCTCATATACGTACTTTGCGATGTATATATCAGTATATTATTCTCCTCTGGCCAAATGGTCAGTTTACTAAAGTTCTTTTGCAGATGTGCGCTATCTGTAACACTTGTGATAAGCTCACCCATTTTCAAGTCATCAGTAGAAAAAGTGGAGAACACCTCAGGCGAAAAAGATAGATCTGAAAGTTGCAACCTAAGCAAGTATGGGCTTGTTATAGAGTCTGTGAGGTACCTTTATCTGTAACTTGTAATTTCACCTGTCCAATTTCTGTATGATATTTGCTGTACAGCTGTCCTTCTTATCAAGATTACATCAGTACTTAGTTGTTCTAATTTATTGCTAAGTGCTTAATGTATGACCGTATTAAAGGCTGAAGTTAAATCTATAAAAATTGTATCACAGCTGAATTCACTTATAGCTGTTATTATGTTGTTATAGAATATCATGTTACAGGTGGTTATAGATGTATTTTCAACATAAACATGTTGATACATGTTTTCCAGTCCCAGCCTTTTCAAGTCTGACAATAATTTATCCAAAATAACCTTATCCATTATTTTTCTATGACAAGGAAGTATACTTATGGGTCCATATGAGAGTTTGTCCTGTTCCGCTTTCCCTTAAAAATGGGTTATCATTTGACCATCATGTCTCTATAATAGTTTGGGAAAGCCTTTCTTCTGACCCATCTAATTTCTAAAGGCATCTCATCTAGATACAAAGAAGTCTTAATTCCCCTTTAGTCATATCTTATCATAGCCATTGTTGAATGTTATGCACCTTTTAGCATGTATTTATCTAAACATATCACAACTTGACAGACCACAGAGATTCATAACTAAAAAGATCAGTAGCCTTAGAAATGTTAGCAGGACAGATGGGCAGCCCTTTGTCTTTACTCAGTCTCATACAGACTCCTCCATGGAGATCTGTGTCTAGTCTTTTGTGCCATGAAAGATCCAGCCCTATTTGATCTCCTATTCCTTTGCAGAACTATTGGTACATCAAATACTCTGTTAAATGAACTAAACCTTCATTGGAAGATAAGTAAGCCATGTTGGCTCTATAGATTGATATGCCAAAATATCCCTCACCTCTCGAACAAACTTCCACTACTTGTCAAGCAAAGTAGCACCCTTGCCACCTTAAAGTGAAACCTAGATAATTGAATGGGTAGCCTCACACTCTCTGTCAATATGTCTTGTCTTACTCTTCTTAAGGCTAAGAGAAACTTTTGAGTAGGGTATTTTGGTAGACTTGAAATGGTCTGCAGACCGACTGCCTAATACATACCAATGAACAAGTGCATGTCTCCAATCATGAGGAATCTTCCCATACATAAATGACCTAGTGAATGACATAATGGTACTGCAGTTTAATGCTGAAGTGTTCTCATGTCATTATTACAAATTCCTTCTTCTTGTGCTTTTTTTGTCCAGTTTGCATAGTTCTTTTTCAGTACTATCTAATTTAATTTCAATATCTGAAGTTACCTGGATGTTACTTGGACAATTTATCACCCATTTGTAGAGCCAAACTGCTTTGCATTTTATTTTGGTGAGCAGAATCATATTGGTGGTTACCAGCTGCCAGAAGAAATTCAAGCAGTCCTTTTTCATTCATTCATCTCAAGTTCTTACCTATCCTGTTTGAATTTACATGCCCATTTAGAGTCTTGAGTAGAGCTGGTTCATTAATCATTATCTTTGAGGATATATATGGGTGTGGTAATGCATCTCATCATTCATACCAGAGCTGTTCACCTGTCTGGGTATCATAGTTTGTTGGCTGCTCAGCTGAGTTATTCTGGATCTCAAGTGGCAACTTTTGTTAGATCCCATAGATGGAACACTTTTCCTTTCCCCTTAATGTATAACTCCCTTTATACAGTGGGTATAAAAAGTGTACACAACCTTGTTAAAATGCCAGGTTTTTGTGATATAAAAAATGAGAGCACAATAAATCATTTCAAAACTTTTCCCACATTTAATGTGACCTATAACCTGTACAATTCAATTGAAAAACAAACAAATCTTTTAGGGGAAAAATATAAAAAATAAAAAAAGTACAATAAGCTGGTTGCATAAATGTGCACACCCTTAAACTAATACTTTGTTGAAGCACCTTTTGATTTAATTACAGCATTCAGTCTTATTAGGTACACACCTGCCATCATTGAAAGAGACTCTTATTAACCCCAAATAAAGTTCAGCTGTCCTAGTAGGATTTCCTTGACTTTTACTCAGTTGCCTGCTACAGCAAAAGCCATGGTTCGCAGAGAGCTTACAAATCATCAAAGGGATCTCATTGTTGAAAGGCATCAGTCAGGAGAAGGGTACAAAAAAAATTCCACAGCATTGGATGGAACACAGTGAAGACAGTCATCAAAAAGTGGAGAAAATATGGGACAACAGCAACATTGTAAAGAACTGGACGTCCCTCCAAAATTGATGAAAAGACAAGATGAAAACTGGTCAGGGAGGCTGCCAAGAGACCTACAACAACACTGAAAGAGCTGCAGGAATTTCTGGCAAGTACTGATTGTGTACAACAATCTTTCATATTCTCCATAGTTCTGGGCTATGGGGTAGGGTTGCAAGATGGAAACCTTTTCTTACACAGAAAAACATCTAGGCTTGGCTAAAATTTGCAAAACAATACATCAAGTCTCCCAAAAGCATGTAGGAAAATCTGTTATGGTCTGATGAGACCAAGGTTGAACTTTGTGGCCACAATTCCAAAAGGTACGTTTGGTGCAAAAACAACACTTCGCATCACCAGAAGAACACCATTCCCACAGTGAAGCATGGTGGTGGCAGTATCATGCTTTGGGTTGCTTTTCTTCAGCTGGAACTAAGACTTTAGTCAAGGTGGGGGGAATTATGAACAGTTCCAAACACAAGTCACTTTTTGGCCCAAAACCTTCAGGTGTCTGCTAGAAAGCTGAAGATTAAGAGGAATTTCACTTTTCAGCACGACAATGACCCCAAGTATACATCCAAATCAACAAAAGAATGGCTTCACCAGAAGAAAATTAAAGTTTTGGAATGGCCCAGCCAGAGCCCAGACCTAAATCCAATAGAAAATCTGTGTAGTGACCTGAAGAGGGCTGTGCACAAGAGATGCCCTCACAATCTGACCGATTTGGAGAGCTTTTGCAAGGAAGAGTGGGCAAATATTGCCAAGTCAAAATGTGCCATGCTGATAGACTCCTACCCAAGAAGACTGAATGCTGTAATTAAATCAAAAGGTGCTTCAACAAAGTATTAGTTTAAGGGTGTGCACACTTATGCAACCAGCTTTTGTTGTATGCTTTTTATTTTTTATATTTTTCCCTAACAGATTTGTTTGTTTTTCAATTGAATTGTACAGGTTATAGGTCACATTAAAGGTGGTAAAAGTTTTGAAATGATTTATTGTGGTCTCATTTTTTGCATAAAGAAAAACTGGCATTTTAACTGGGGTGTGTACACTTTTTATATCCACTGTATCTATCTGTATGAGAACAGGATGCTGTATTGAAAGTATGGGGATGGGGGTGGCCTTCTGTATCTGATTTCTGCACTTACTGGTTTTATATTCACTTTAGAAGCCTTTATGTTCCAGGAGGATCACAGTAGCAATAAGTCATAACATTTGGGTTTTATCCTTCGTACTTGTGCCTTCTCTTGACCAGAACTTTGAACTTTGAAGAAGTACTAGAAGGTACCAGAGCAAGATCTCACTTTGGCTGGGCCCTTACATAGGCGTTTGCAAGTCTTCTTTGCATGTCCCATACTGTTCCTCAATCTTGAAAGTTTTCTCTGTACCTTGAATGTAGCACACCTAACTTACCAGAAGAAAACTGATACTGTGTAGGATGTTTGTAGGATGTTTGCTTTTCCAAAAAGCACCATTACTTTGTTGGGTTTGTTGTTTAATGATGTTTGTTGTACTTTGCTTCAAGTTTTAGCTCAGGTAGCTAAGATGTCAGTTCTATAATGTCAAGGGAATTATAGGTTCATAGGTTGATACTAGGCTGTCTGCCCTAGGGCATTTATAAGCCTAGCCAGAGTGTATTTGGCTTTCGCTACCCTTTTAGATTAGTTGACTGTGCCTCTGTATAGTAGGTCACAGAAGGTAGCCCTTTTAAGGTTAGTTTACTGTACCTCTGTCAAGCAGGGACACAGAAGAGATCCCAGGGGTAAACTTACGATCTCCCATCCATTCATCAAGATTTCTGAAGAGGGTCAGTGAGGGGCTCTGCCTAACATGGATTGGGATTTTGTTCCACAGTGAGGGGAGCCTCTGGGATATGAATCTGTCCCTCCAGCATGTACTATTTATTTCTGTGCTGAGGTTCAAGTCCCTGGAGCATGTAGCTCTAAAGGATTTGGATTTCCTGAGGTGAAGCATGTCCATTAATTCTGGGTTGGACATGGCCTTATACGTCAGACACAGATCGCCTCTGAGTAGGCGGTACGCAACTGAGTAGAGCTGGAGTTTTTTTAGCCAAACTGCATAGGGCATCTGTTTGAGCCCCTTGATCCTCTTGGTGAGATACTTTTGGGGTCTTTCCAGTTGCTTCAGGTGTCGGGAAAGGTACATCCCAAATGGGGCATTGTATTCAATTATGGGCCTGATAAGTGATGAGTAGAGGGGCACAATGACCTCTCTTGATCTAGATGTGAATCCTTTCGTGATAAGGTGGGCTATATAGAAGGTCTTTCTAACCACTTTGGCAACGTGATTGTCAAAGGAGAGATTGCTATCTACTTGGGTCCCCAAGTCCCTAATTACTTCTTATGTACTTAATGGATTACCACCTATGTGGTAATTTGTGGGCACTTTGCTTTTCCCAAAGGGGATGACTATGCACATTTTGGCATTTAGCTTTAGGCCATGGTTCTGGCACCAGTTATCCATCTCTGTGAGACCATTTTGGAGTATGCTTGTGTCAGCCGGAGAGTCGATTACAGCACCCAGTTTGCAGGCATCTGCAAACTTGGTTAGCCATAGTCCACCCATGTTAGCCTGTACCTCTGAGAAATATATACCGAACAAGAGAGGTCCCAGGACTGAGCTTTGTGGGATGCCACTTGTAACTGGTTTAGAGTCTGACATGGCACCTGCTATTCTGACCATGTGGATTCTATCCCTGAGCCAGTTTGCAACCCATCTTGTGACATAGGGGTTGATATTTAAGCTGGTGAGCTTATTTATGATGCCCAAGTGGGGTATTGTGTCGAAGGCTTTTGCGAGGTCCAGGTAGGCTGTGTGGACTACCTTCCCTTCATCTATGGCTTTGGTAACTGTTTCAAAGAAGTCGACCAGGTTCAAGAGACAAGATCTGCCCTTAACAAAGCCGAATTGGGTAGGACCCAGTGTCTGGAGGTTCCCAATGTCTTTGTTTATGATTTCCATGATGATACACTCTATAGCTTTGCAGACCAGGCTAGTCAGGCTTATAGGGCGATAGTTTCCGGGGTCTGTTGTGGTACCACCTTTGTGGAGTGGGACCACTGTTGCTGTATGCCATTCCTTGGGTACATATGCTGTAGTAAGGCTGAGATTGAACAGTGACTTTATATGAGGGTTTACTTCTTCTTGGAGCTCGTGTAAGACGCAGTCCAGGACACCATCTGGTCCCATTAATGCTGTGTTTTTTGCTTTGAAGAGGGCAGCTCTCACCTGTGCATCTGTGATCTCAGGAAGGCTACACTCTGTTGGGATAGACATTTGCTCTTTTGAGGGGGAAGAGGGGGAGAAGTTTGCACTGAACCTTTCTGCCAGGATGTTGGCAATGTCTGTGGTTTCAGTGTATTTTTTGTCATTTTGCACTAACTCTATATGTAGAATTTTTTTTTTGTTAGAGCTTGGAAAATTATAGAACTTGGTGGTTTTGCAGCAAGTGCAAACAGGGCATAAGGACAAGAAAACAGGAGGAGGTAGCTCTGTTCCTAAATAAAAAATTACTTTGGTCCCTGTGCATCATGTAAAAAAATGGTAGAGAAAGCAGAAACAGAAAAGTCTAAAACAAATGCAAAAAAGGTCTGAATCTGTTAAAAGAAAGTCCTCCTTTGTTTCTGGTATTGTACTGCCTGTAATACCTGCTTTAAAGGCTGGAATTTGCCACTTACTGACTGTTACCTATTATATTCTTGAAAGCCGACAATGTTGAATCTGACATTGTCGACACGAGAATAGCGAAAGCGCAGAATGTCGAACGGATAAACGGAAATTTCTGTAAGGGGAGATTTACATTTACTTCAATGTAGTGCAGTCTCAGAGTTGGTATATTTAAGTAGGGGGGTGTGGGGAGCGTAGCCCCCCATGTGGGGGGTGGAGGGCAGCTTGCTCCCCTGCCTACACCCTTTAGATTTTCTTTTTTTTTAATTTATTTTTTCTGAACATTCGAAATGTTAATGGTTCGATCATTAAAGGTCGCCCTTTAGTGATTCGAACCATTACACTTTTGATGTTCTAATATAGACCCCTTACTGACTCCCTTGGACTAGGACCCATGAAGTCTGCTATTTAAGTGCCTGGTGAGCCTTAGCTGATGTCAGAGCCTCCTAAATGGAAAGGTACCCAGACATGGAAAATCTCATAATATAAAATATGAAAACAAAGGATGAAAGTAAAAAAAAAAAAGAGGATTACTACGGAAGAAGCTGAACAGATAGAAACTGAAGTTATAGAAGTGAAGGATTTAGTGCGGAAAATCCAGCACAGGTAATGCTGCAGTATAATGGAACACTGAGTTCACAGATTAAGGAGAAACAAGTGGAGCAGGAGGCATCTGAAGAATTGCCATATGATGATGTGCTGGAGCTTCTGTAGGAGACCACTACAGAAGTTCAGTTGATGTTACACATAAAGGAGAAGGAGCTAGAAACAGAGGCAACTCTGAAGCTGGCAATGCTAGAAATTGATGAGCCAGTGAGTTTCCACATGAAGGAGCAGCAGATGAAGCAGTGTATATCTGAAGAGGATATGCCACAGGAAGATGTTCTGGAACTTTCTGTACAGTATTAACAAGAAATGGAGAGCAAAACAGGTGCTCTCAGTCTAGAAAAAAATGGTTTGTGAACTTAGTCAGTCAAAAGTCTCGAACATTGGCTTTGACATCCAAGAAGTAGGTGCCAAAGAGGAGTGGGCCCAGCACAGAACCCTGGGTGTCTCCAGTGGTGACTGGTCTCTTTGTGGAGGTGGCTTCACCTTAGTCCAGGAGTCTCTGTGCCTGTATGGTTGAGGCCATGTATGATTCCCCCTCTAGAAGGGTAATTAAAGTGTTCCATGAGTGGTTAATTTGGTTGGTAAGTGTCTCCAGTAGGTCCAAGCATTGTAAGCTTCTTAGGACATGGAGGGTGAACTATAGCTGGCTAGGATATGGTATGGCATCGTCCTTTCTGACCACCTCAGAGGTATGCTTCTTATTGATGCATATTGAGACATCTCCTTTAGCCCTTGTCTGTGCAGCTATTGGTCTAAAGATGTGGAAGGCACTGAAACATTGCACTGCCTTGGTGCTCTTTGCTGCTGTAAACCTTGTCTCAGTAACTGCACAGATGTCTGTATTCTCAAGTGTGAAGAGGGCTTGTAGGGAGTGTAGTTTTTTTTTGTTTAAGCTCCTGGCATTGAGTAACTCCTTGAGGTTCAATTGAGTTGAGTTTGCTATGTCAGTAGGATGTTCATCGTGTTACACTGCTGCAGTCATCACACTTGGGTTATCCTGCTGTCAGGCGGTCCTGCAGTCGGCCAGAGTTCCAAAGTCTTGGTCTGGCGTCTGTTGCTGTCGCTTCTTCCCTGACGTCAGTGCGCCAGGGGTATATAAGATGCATCTGATGCCATTTTCTTCAGTCTTTCTTGCTGCACGGTGCCCGAAGCAGAAGCAGTTCGCAAGTGCTGGTCGGCCGACTCTTGAGATTTTCGAAGTCGAATTTCAGATCCGAAGTCTTCAATAAAGCTAAGTACCCCGTAGGGGAAACTTTTTTCTTGCCTCAGACTGATGTCAGAAAAAGTTAATAATTGTATTTCTTGTGGGAAGCAAATACCTCATAAGGACTTCCACTCTTACTGTATTCCTTGCCTAGGCCCTGATCACGACGACAATAGTTGTCGGTTTTGTGCTAGATTTAACAAACGCACTATAAAAAGACGTTTTGATTTTGCTTTGCACTATTTTGGCTGAAGGTTCAATTATACTATGCCGTCGGATCAACCGACGACCTCAATACCGAAAAAACGCAAAGACAAGGATAAAGACAGCATCCGAGATCCAAAACTGATGACGAAACCTCTTCTAGGCCAGTCGCCGGTTCTCAGTGAGGCGCTTTCGCAGCCCCTGACACCCGCTACCTCAGAGCCACAGGCCGCTTCCAACTCCCACGTGGAGACAACTAGGCCTCTGGAAACTCAAGGTATTGGACCTACAGAAACTAATCCCTCAGATGGGTCCGGAGCCGCTGAGCAGGCATTAGCTTCTGAGGGTGTTTTCAGACCTTTACAACTTACCATTAAAACATCAGCCAAGACAAAGGTACCATTAAAGACAAAGAAACAAGTACAGCATTCTCCTGGACAGTCCTCCATGCCTAAGAAACAGATGCTTAAAATGGCCGAAGACCTCATTACTCTAATCAGGGGTTCCCATCCCCCTCCTGAGAAAAGGCCTAGGCAGGATACAGACTATGATTCCTCTGATCAGGTTTCCATTTCCTCTGATTCCTCTTCAGACCAGGGATACTCTCTATCCCCTTATGAGGACTCTGATGCTGAAGAATCTATCCCTTCAGCCTCTCCTCCTGAGGATTATTCTTTTGGGGAAACTTTGCATACCATGAGGGAACATTTCCATTGGGAAAGTCAGGATTACTCAGAATCCAAGAAAAGGCTCAGGGATTTCCTTTTATTGCCCCAGCACAGGCCGCTGGCTATTCCGCTTGTGCTAGACATTGTGGATGATGTGTTCTCTGAATCTAGCTTATCTCCTGATTCTTTGCCCCCTGCTCCAGCCAAGCCAGACAGGTACTATAGAGTCCCTGACTCTCACAAGTTTCTTTACAAAAACCCTTCTGCGGATCCAGAAACTATTTCCCAGGGTCCAAAAGGGGTTAAGGCTTCCATTGCAAAAATCCAGTACCCTCTGACAGAGATTCCATAGCTTTGGATAGATGGGGGAAGAAAGTATACACTTCTGCAACTTTAGCAGTAAGAGCTTTAAATTGCCAGTTTCACATGCTTAAGTACCAACAATATTTAATGCCTCAGTTAAAACAGAAAATGCTTGCAAGCTCAGAAGCTCATGATTGTAAAGAAATGCAGGATTTATTGCATGCAGTTGAACAGGTGGGAAAACATACTCTGCAATGTGGTTTTGATTCTTTAGAGGCCTCTTGTAGAGCCGCAGTTACAGGTTCTGTGATTCAAAGACATGCTTGGTTAAAAGAACAGAGTTTACCTGATCATGTTAAGGCAAAATTATTGGATGCTCCTTTACAGCATGATACCTTGTTTGGTGTTAAGGCAGAAGAGGTATTAAAGAAAATGGAGGATAAAGCTAAATCTATGCAAACAGTCAAGGATGTCTTACAGGTACAGCCACCTCAGTTTAGCAGAAATTGGCCAACAAAGAATTGGTCCTTTCCAGTGTCAGACAGGCCACAGAGAGGCAGATACAGACGCCCAAGAGGCAGATCTCAACCCCAAGGCTCAAACAGACGACAGTGGAGCAGCTCAACCCCAAAAGGAGGTGAGGACAAGTCTCAACCTTACAGGAAACGGTCACAATGACTTTCCCCTTCGTACGCCAAGCACGTCCCTTTTGAAAGCCCCCTTAGGGGGAAAACTAGCACTTTTTTCTCAAAACTGGCAAACAATCACTCAAGACAAATGGGTTCTGAATATTGTGTATCAAGGTTACAGGTTCCACTTTCATACTTTACCAAGGCTAAAAGAATGCCAGACCTGCCACAAAATCAATGGGCAGAGGCACAATAACAAATTTCAGCCCTCATGGACATGAGAGCTATTCAAAAAGTATCACAACAAGAATAAGGGCAAGGATTTTACTCAAGACTCTTTCTGGTCCCCAGAAAGGACAAGGCCTGGAGGCCCATACTAGACCTTTCAATTCTGAATACTTACCTGGATATTCCAAAATTCAAAATGTTGACATTATAGCAGCTTCTACCCATGCTGGGCAAGAAGGCTTGGCTTGTTACTCTGGACCTCAAAGAGGCATACCTGCATGTCCCTATCAGCCAAAATTGCAGAAGATACCTCAGATTCAAAGCTGGTACAATGCACTACCAATTCTCTGCACTGCCCTTTGGCTTATCTACTGCGTCCAGGGTCTTCACAAAGTGCCTGGCACCAGTAATTGCATTTTGCAGACAAAAAGGAATTAAAATATATCCATACCTGGGCGACTGCCTCATTCAAGCAGAGACAAAGGACATTCTTCTGCAGCATCTGGCATTTGTAAAAAGGTTGCTAATTTCTCTAGAGTACACAGTAAACGAAAAGAAGTCAAAACTGGTGCCCTCGCAACAGATTATATTCCTGATTGCCAGCTTAAATACAACGGCCCAGATGGCTTACCTCACGCCAGACAAAAGTTCAACTAACACATTATTTTCAATTACTGGCAAAAACATCCCATCTCCCTGCAAGAAAAATTCTGCAGGCCCTGGGATTCATGCCATCCTGTATACTACTAATACCATATATCAGACTGCATATGAGGAAATTACAATGGTACCTAAAAAGTGTTTGGACTCAACACTCTCACAGTTTAGAAGCAGTAATACCAATGATTCCCTGCCTACAACAGGAGTTTCGATGGTGGGCACAGGCATGTCACCTAAACAAGGGTCAGCCTTTTACCCAACCCACAGCCAGGCAAACTCTAACAACAGATGCTTCTGATTACGCCTGGGGAGCACACATGGCAGGAAAATGCATTCAGGGCAAGTGGACCACAGACCAGATGCATCTTCACATCAATCAAAAAGAGATGTTGGCTGTTCAAAAAGCCCTAACAGCTTTCAAGGACCTTATGCATCCAGGACAATTATTACTAAAGACAGACAACATTACAGTTATGTGGTACATAAACAAGCAAGGGGGCACTCATTCTTATCCCCTATGCAGGCAAGCCATGACCTTGTGGAACACAGCTCTAAGGTATCAAGCACAATTCCTGCCAGGAAAGAAAAATACTCTGGCAGACGATCTAACCAGAAATATCATGGACCCTCACGAATGGAAATTGAATCCACAAATCTTCAGCATGGTAATGCAAAAATGGGGATGCTTAGACATAGATCTTTTTGCCTCCCCACTGAATTGCCAACTACAAAAATTCTGCACAAGGACTTATCACAAACAAGCATGAAAAGTGAATGCTGTTTTGTTCAGCTGGAAAAACCTAAAAGTTTGTCTTCCCGCCACTGCCTCTCCTGTCAAAGGTACTCCTAAAAGCCAGACAAGAAAAACCACAGATGATCCTGATTGCTCCGGACTGGCCACGCCAGCACTAGTACCCTATCTTAAGGAACTTGGCTCAAAGAACACCATGGATTTTGCCTCAAATTCCACACCTTCTGACTGAACAAAACAATCAGATCCTGCACGGCCAGCTCAAAACCCTAAACCTGGCTGCATGGGAGACACATTAGTCAAACAGGCAACACCTCTCTCTAAAGCTGTTATGGATGTCATTTTGGAGGCCAGGAGGCCGAGCACCAGGAAAGCTTACGCAGAAAAATGGAAGAGATTTTGCGCCTGGAACCAGGCTCAAAGCATTGACCCTCTTGTTCCAAAACATTCCTCAGATTTTACAATACTTAACTGAGATGCTGGACAGAGGCCTATCCTTCTCATCAATTAAGATCCACGCCTCTGCCATTTCAGCACATTACAACACAGATCCTCCTTTATTCTCTCATCCCTTGCTAAAGCAGTACCTCAGAGGGGCTAAAAACATAAGACCGCCCCGGAGAGCACCAACACCAACTTGGGAAGTCAATTTTGTTTTGGAAAAACTGACCCTACCACCATTTGAGCCAGCCAATACAGCCAATCTAAAATTCTTATCATGGAAAACAGCTCTGCACCTGGCAATAACTTCAGCACGTAGTCTCAGAGCTACAGGCATTAATGGCAGTGGAACCTTTTATAATTTTTCATCAGGACAGGGTTTCTTTAAGGACAAACCCTACCTTTATGCCAAAGGTGATATCTAGTGTGGCTCTTAACCAAACTATCCATTTGCCAACTTTTTATCCAAACCCCCAGAATAAAGGGGAGAAACTTCTGCATTCTTTGGACATACACAGGCAGCTACTCTTCTACTTGGACAAAACAAAAGCTTTCAGGAAAACTGAGCAACTGTTTGTAGCATATGCTGCAGGATCACAGGGCAAGGCTATCACAAAGCAGACTATATCCAAATGGATAGGACACTGTATTAATTACTGCTACACACAGCATGGAAAATCAGTCCCAAATATCATTAGGCCACATTTCACCAGGGCAACAGCCACTTCAACAGCCTTTCTCAGAGGAGTACCTACCAAGGAAATTTTGGAGGCTGCAACTTGGAGTTCAGTGCACACCTTTACTAAGCACTACCACCTGCCTCTTTACTCTAAATCCAGAGCAGGATTTGCCACTGCAGTTCTGCAGGGCCTCATAGCCAATCCTAACTCTTTAGCCACCCAACCTTAGCTTTGGGATTCTACCCAAGTGTGATGACTGCAGCAGTGTAACACGATGAACATAGTACAGTTTTGTACCTACCATAAATGTAGATGTTCAAGTGTTCACACTGCTGCAGTCCAGGTTACCCTCCCTCCATCCCCTCTGAACTAGCTGGACTTATCTATACCTTTCTATCCTATATAACCTTTGAGGTGTATTTGCTGGTAACTGAAGGTATTGCTTTTATTTTATATGTCTATTTTTCATTAGCAATATGTGTTGCCTACCTATTGGGGGCACCTGACATCTGGGGCAAGAAAAACGGAAGAAAATGGCATCGGATACATCTTATATACCCCTGGCGCACTGACGTCAGGGAAGAAGCGACAGCAACCGACGCCGGACCAAGACTTTGGAACTCTGGCAGACTGCGAGACCGCCTGACGGCAGGATAACCCAAGTGTGATGACTGCAGCAGTGTGAACACTCTAACATCTACATTTATGGTAGGTACAAAACTGTACATTTTTAGATTTAGAACTGCCTAAAAAGGCAGTATGGGGGGAGTGGATACAATTTTAGCCAGCATTCAAAAGCCTAGAGCTGAGAGATGCAGACCATCCCTGGCAAAGCAATGTGGTCCATGTCCTCCCAAGCTGACAAATAATGGATCCCCTTAGAATCACACCAGAAAGACAGCCAGCTGCTGAAATCGGTAATTTTTTGCTCATATTGTGGCATCATCTTCAGTGATGGTAATATGCTGTTCAATGCTGGGCTAATGCCAACCTGGTATACATGGACTGAAAGTTTCATAACATCTCTTCATGTAGTCCAGGAAGGTACATCCCGGGTCATTTACACCTACATGGACTAAGTCTCTTGTGACGAGAGTCCTGGGAAGCATGTTTGCTTGCCTTAGTGTTGGGGCTCTACTGAGAGTAACAGTATACATGATGTTAGGTGGTGTTTTTTCTGAGTGCCTTTGGGCTTGCTGAAGCATAACTTTGACACTTGTGGTCTAGGTGACTTTTATTGTTTAAGAAGATTGCTTTTAAGTGCCTCAACACGTTAGTGTGTGTGTGTGCTGTATACTATGTGAGGTGGATGTTGTATACGTGGTTTCACCGACCTGATGTGCACTTGTATGTGAGAGTTTAGCCTCCAGTGTCATTGTGTGCAAAGGTTCAAAACCTGGCAGGAGCTCTGCTTCTTTAAGGACTAAATAACTGTCATTAAATGTGAGACATTTGCTACATTGTCCTAAGATGCCCATATCCACCAAGCTGGCTACAGAGAAGTTAGGAAAATGCATATCCATACTGTCCAGTCATTTGATTTGTGAGTCACAAGGGGGTGGTGTATAGGGGTTAGAAGACTATTAAGGGTACTTTATTGGAGCAGATTATAGTAAGTAATTATGAACTCATAAATGGTACTAAATTCTTCAAAATTTAGTGTTCACATAATACTGAAGTCAACTAAATCTGTAGGTATTGCCACTTGACTCTCAACTAGCTGCTATAAGCTTCTCATTGCACAAGGTATTTTCATTGTATTGCTGCTTTACAGGGTACAGTTTTTATGAATACTTCTTTCTAGGTATTTGCTACTATGCAGGGCATTGCTAACCCATGCAAATGTGCAGAATTCAAAGCAGAACAAAAAAGTCAGAAAACTAGCGAATGAGCCATCTGGTCAATAAAATGACTATACTACAAGTCCTTCTGTGTATTTCCAAACTCAGCTAGACCAGGCAAACACCTCCTGCCACAAGAGGAATAAACCCAGTTCTCCTAATGTGAAAACATAGTAGAAGAGACGCACAGGTGCAATGCTACCACAAAGCACTTAAACAACTAGCTGGAAATCCCATGCTAAAGGCAATTTCAAGACCGTCTTACTGCAATAACAGTGAGAGGAAGAGCATTCTTTTACCAAAAAAAGTCTGAAATACACACACAAGCAGGAAAGCAGTAGTGATCTCTCAAAGTAACTTAGGAGCAGTTTATCAATCAAAGGTACTTAACTTTGCCTGGATGGTACTGGATACAAGTAAAACACTTTTGGAATGCAAGCTAGGACTCTAAGCTTTGCTGAACTGGAAAATAAGAAGAGAATATGTAATCAAGAAGGTTTACTCAAGAGCTGTACTGATTTGCTTGGTGGGCATTCAGTATCATGGATCTATGAAAAACAATGTGTGGCAAGAGTACATAAATACCTTATGTAAGTCAATAGAAATAAAAGACCGGAGAGAGGGACTTTAGAAATCAGATTATCATAAGGGGTGGATACCAGAGACACAGCCTTATTATAAAACAACAACAGCAAAAGGGTGGAGGGGATGGGAAGATCAAGCAAGCTAGCAAGAGAGGCATACAATGAAATAAAGGCAATATTGGAGCTCTTTCAGAAACTTTAGCTTATTGTATTAGTAAGGGATGGGGTAGATACAGAATGCAACTTTAAGCAGGTAAAAGATAAGCAAACTGTAAAAGCACTGAAGCACGAGCTGAAGTAGAGAGAATTTGTTCACTGACTTTCTACTACAGTTTAAGGCATGAGACTGTGCAGAACTTTACATGCAACACTGTTTATGGGAAAAATGCAGAAATAAATTACTAAGGCTCAAAATCTGGTAGGAGCACATAGTTTTCCCACAACTGTGAAAAAGATTATAGGCCAGCAGGGTTTAAATATAAATGGATAGCTTTTATAAGTAATTCTACTTGTGGATATAGAAGTACAGAGTAATACAGAAAAGTCTTCCCACAACAACTAATTAAAATACAAGACTAAGGTCCCAGGACAAACTTAAAAATGCAAAACACATGGAACAGAGCAGAAAAGTTCAAAGTACACAGATCGCCAAGTGTAACTGAAATATTTAAGCAAAAATGGAATAATTAAAATTATTTAATTCTCTTTGCCTTTTAAAAAAGCTAGTTACTCACAGTTCCACACCTGTCCAAGTCTTGGATAAAAGACACTGGGTGGGGAAAGCTGTGTGCTGGAAATAGGAGTTTAGCTAGAGGGCAATCCAATTAAGTAAAGGCAATATTGGAGATCTTACAGAAACTTTAGCTTAATGTGTTAGTGGGGGATGGGGCACACACAGAATGTAACTTTGTGCAGATAAAGGATAAGCAGAATTTAATAGCATTGAAGTACAAACTGGAGCAGAGACAATTCTCTCACTGTTAACCTTTACCACAGTTTAAGGCACCAGACTATGCAAAAATTTACCAGTAACACTGTTTATGGAAAAATTGCAATAATAAATGACTAATGCTCAAAATCTGGCAGGAACACACAGTTCTGCCACAACTGTGAATTAAACTACAAGACTATGGGCCAGCAGGTTTTAAAATACAAACAGCTTTTACAAGTAATTCTACTTGTGGAAATAGAAGTTCAGTGTAACAGAGAAACACAATCTTCCCACAACTACTAATTAAAATGTAAAACTAAGGTCCCAGAACAAACTTAAAAATGCAAACAGATGGAACCAAGCAGGAAAGTACAAAGTAGTATTACCACACGTCACTAAGTGTAACTCAGATGAATTAATTAAAATAATTTAATTCTCTTTCCTTTGTTTTGTTTGTTTGGAAAAGCTAGTTACTCACAGTTCCACAGCTTTCCAAGTCTTGGATAAAATATTTTTAGTAGAATATAGAAGAGGGGACAAATCATCAAAAATACTTAGAAAGATAGACATGGTAAAAGCAATGCACAGAGTTAAAACAGACGAGGATTTATTATAAGCTATTGCAAATAATAAAATATCAGCACAGGCAGAAAAACTTGGAAGATATGCAGTTAAATATAAAGGAACAGTTCAAAATAGGCAATTCATTGATGACCCAGAAAAAAATGTATAGGGAACTTGGAAGCAAATCAAAAGGAATAGAAGCACCCCCCCAAAAAAAAAGAAGAAATAGAGACATTTTGAAGAAATATGTATGAAGACATTGTAGGACAGAGTAAAGATACTAAATAGTTAGAAAATTTAAAAGAAAACTTTTAAGGAGCTCTAATGTAGAGGATACGAAATGGAATGAAGTAACAGACCGAGACAATGAAGTAAAATTAAGAAAAGCTCCTAAATTGGAAACCCCCAGGCCCAGCTGCTGTACCCAACTTTGGCTGAAAGTGTTAACATCTTTGCACAAAGATTTAGCCCTGAATAAGAATTAGTTATGTGCACATTCTAAATGAAAACCAACCTGGTTAACAAGAAAAGCAATATTCCTCCTTCAGCGTGAACCTGCAAACCATTCTAAAAATTATAGACCAATACCTTGCCTACAAACTATTTACTATAATTGATGCTGACAGAGTTTATAGTCATTTAGAAAAAAAAAACAATTATGGCGATAGAACAAAATGGTGACAAAAGAAGGACATATTGAACAAAGCATTGTTTGTTGCTAAATAAAACCGCAATAGAGAATTGTACAAAGGAAAAAACAACTAAGTATGGCATGAATGGATTACAAAAAAATCATTTGACAACATCCCACATTTGTGGATAACGGAATGCTTACAGATGTTATGTGATATATTCTACATTGATCTGTTACGTAACAGTGGCCATGAAACAGTGGCAAACCACTATGCAGCTAAGCCATTTTGAAAGACAAATTATTATCCAGAGGAAAAAATTCAAAGGGGATATTCCAGGGTGATTTTTTTGTCACCACTACTTTTTTTTTTTTGCCCTTAATCCAGTAAGCTGTTTATTTGATAGATTAAGCCATGATTACAATTTGGCTCTCAGAAAACAACTTTATTTAAAGACTTCTCATATATTTTTTGTGGCTTGCTTAAAACTGTATAGTTCATCAGATAAGGAGTTGAAAGCAAAACTGCAAATGGTTAAAACTTTCTCAGATATAAGAATGTTGTTTGGTCTTGATAAATGTGCAAAAGCAACTTTTAAAGCAGGAAAGCTAGAGCACCAAGAAAGTATCAGTCTGGGACAGGAATGTGATATAAATTGAACAAGTGGGAGTGTATAAATATTTGGGAATTGATGAAGAATTGGCAATAAAACATGACTGAATGCTAGTAAAACTCTAATACTTTAGAAGACTAAAACTAATACTGAAAACTACAGTGACATCTAGGAATAAAGTCCAAGCTATAAACCAAATTGCTCTTCCTGTTCTAACTTACAGTTTTGAGGTGGCTGACTTACCTCTAAAGGTATTGGATCAGTTGAACAGGAAAACAAGAATTATCAAATGATATATAAAAATCAGTGTATACCAAGATTATATTTTCTTCATTTTTAAGGAGGTGTGGACCTCCTCGAAACTGATTACATGTATAAATCTGCAGTCGTGAGACTGCATATACTTCTGCTGACCTCACCAGATCCAAACATAGTGAAAGCTTTTAAACATGAGGAGAGGATGTTTAAGATAACCTTCTATGCTTAGTTTACCAGAAGTATATTGGTATCAAGTCAGAATGGAGATCATACCAGAAGCAGGCAAAAATCAGACAGCAACTGAATTTTCCAAAAAGAAAAAGAATGCAAGAAGGATCAGATGAGAAGGAAAGAAATGTGGGAAATACATAAATATTGTATAATATAAGATACCTCTTGGAAAAAAGTCTTGTTGATCAGGATTTGACACAGGAATGGTTAAGCAGAGGTGAATTGAAAGAAAAGTATCAAAGGTTAATAATGGCAGCCCAAGATGGTGGACTACATGCACCTTAGTTTTATAAAGTCCACTGAGCATGTGGGAGAAATAGACTAATGCAAGATTTGTAAATAAGAACTGGAAACAGTCTCACATTTTGTTGCTAGGTATGATGCACTCATAGCGGAGGGCATGTATACTGAGAGGCCCAATAAGGTAGCAGGACTGTTGCAAAGTAGTTAAGAAGCATTGAAACATGAACCCCAAAGCATTATACAGAATGGTGAAGTTTCACTTAGGATCACCCATTACCAACAGTTCAAAAAATATATGTACGAATAACAGATGTAGTAGTTCAGGAAAGAAAAAGACAAAAGTAGCATTGATCATAGAAACTGCTACACCCAGTTATTAGTGTCTTATGTACAGTCTTAAGACAATCTACTGCCAAGGTTTACACCACCGGGTGGCTAGCCCTGTTGCAGTTGTTCTTCCACACTACACACACACACACACACACACACACACACACACACACACACACACCCTATGGTCAATTTAGTGTTCAGTCCACCTACACCTTGTCTTGGGAATGTGGGAGGAAAAGGACATTCAGACTCCACACAGAAGGCACTCCAGCTGACAAATCAAACAGGGAATATTTGTGTCCACTTATTCAAGCCGGTATCCTTTCATACTGATTTAGTAGTCCTTTTCTTTTTACTGAATACCATTAGTCTGCATTTTGTGAAGTCAATTTTTAAGTTTAAGTTTTTCAGCTAATATGTCAAAGTAAAAACACCTTTTACTCCATGCTTTCGTCAGAATGACTTCTTCAGAAATACAAATACAAGCATTTTTACACAGACTTATATACTTACAATCTCTTGTCCCTCCCACTAATTTAATCAAATTAAATTGCTTAATTCTCAATCAACTTCTCAAGTAAAATTCATGTAGTGCATACCAACAAAAAAACACAGTAAAATATTAACATAATATACTAAACACATTTAAACGCAATTAATAAAATATGCATATATATTCTTATATTAATCAACATTCTATCTACTATCTGATAAAAAACATTTAATATTAATAAATTCATTAAGACCTGGGAAAGTGTCAGCACCCAGTCTAAGGTGCCATAATGATTCTTTTCTCTCTACTCTGTGTTTTTGTATTGCCACCTCTTAAATCAATGTCAACTTGTTCCAAGACAGTGAAGGTGAATTTTTATAAGAAATACAAAATACAGTGTGTTTAAACAAAGCATTCTTGTCATATTTAGTTCTAATGGCATAATAACGTTCTTTTATATGCGTGTTAAGATTTCTCTTAGTCATATACTTATATAAAATGCAGTACAGCAATATGTACTAAATTGGTGGAATTACAGTTGAATCTCCTTGTACACTGCTTTATTATCTGTGCCTAGATGTATTATTAATGTGTCTGTTGAAAGCAGTAAAATTAAGGCAGTAGTTATCAATAATTGGAAGATTATTTCAGGTAATAATGAGCTATCTACCTTTTTAGGTAACAAACACAGTTTTGTGTTTAAGAAATCCAACACTATTAAGAACTTGTTAGAAAAGAATGATAATTTAAAATCTATGCCTGTATCAAATATAAACCTAGGGGAATGTTTAAATGTTTCAACTGTAGTGTCTGTAGATATATTCATGAGGGACCTTTTATAAATTTACCTCATTTAGATAGAGCTATCAGTGTACAAGGAAGATTCAACTGTAATTCCACCAATTTATGATATAATGCGTTTATGTTAAGGCTGTACTGCATTTTATATAGGTATATGACTACCAGGAATCTTAACACGCGTATAAAAGAACATTATTATGCCATTAGAACTAAAGATGACAAGAATGCTTTGTTTAAACACTCTGTGTTTTGTAGTTCTTATAAAAATTCACTGTCAGTGTCTTGGAACAAGTTGACATTGATTTAAGAGGTGGTAATACAAAAAACAGAGTAGAGAGAAAATAATTATTATGGCAACTTAGACTGGGTGCTGACAGTTTCCCAGGTCTTAATGAATTTATTAATATTAAATGTTTTTATCAGATAGTAGACAGACTGTTGATTAATATAAGAATATATATGCATATTGTATTAATTGCATTTAAATGTGTGTAGTATATTATGTTAATATTTTACTGTGTTTTTTGTTGGTATGCACTGCATGAATTTTACTTGAGAAGTTGATTGATAATTAAGTGATTTCATTTGATTAAATTAGTGGGAGGGACATGAGATTGTAAGTATATAAGTCTGTGTAAAAATGCTTGTATTTGTATTTCTGAAGAAGTCATTCTGACGAAAGCGTTGAGTAAAAGGTTTTTTATGCTAATTCCTGGTTGGTGTTTTCCTCTGTTGCTCTAGTGTTTGTTTTTTTCTTCATTGGTGGTCATTTTTATTAGTAATATGTCAAAGTTGTCTAGTTGCTTTCCCATACCATGTTTCATTAGAGGTGTTATTGTCAGATCATCTGCATATGCAATGATGGTGCATCTTTCATTACCTACTTATGGTATTTCTGTATCTAGTCCAGACAAATCCAGTCTCACATAGACCTATCGCAACAGCAAACCAAACACACAAAAACATACTTGGAGGCTCTAATTAAAAATCTGCCCAAGCAACAGAGACCTCCAAAGCATTCATCCAAGCAACCACTACCCCACAACAATACCCACTTATCACATAGTCCACAAAGTCAGTGTGCCACCCAGTCACAGCCCTTAAGGCTAAACAACACACCTAATACACTTGCAATAGGTGACTCTATTGTCAGACACGCTGACGTCCCTCTCACCAGGCTGAACAAGGCGAAAGTCACTGTAAGCTGCCTGTTGGGTGCCAGGATCCGCCACATAACACAAGCACTCGGGTCACTCCAAAGCAAGTACAAATATGACTCCGTCATTGTCCATGCTGGTGTGAATGACCTGAGACGTACCTCCCTGGATTACATGAAAAGAGACATAGAGGAGCTCTCTGATCATGTAGCCCAGGCTGGTATGACCCTAACCTTGAGTAGCATCTTATCCAAATACACATGAAAAGTGCAAAAAACTAATAGATACACGAACAAAACGGACCTAAACCAGTATATTTTTTATTTTATGACCTGGTACCTCGGCAATTCGCCTTCATGGATCTTACCCTCACCAAGAATGATACCACAGTATAAAGACAAAATGATCAATTTCAACAATTGGCTAAAGTATTGGTGTCACTCAAAGGGGATCCAGTATCTGTCAGCCTGGGATGACATGCTCGACAAGCCACATTTCTTCGCTAGGGACGGCTTGCACCCGTCACCCCTGGGTTTTCGAATACTGGCAAAGGCTCTTGCCACCCCCATAGTGCCTTTTTTAGGCAAGGCTCAAAAGACAAACCCACCTCCTTAGACAACACAAGGAAAAAGAAACTAAGGGTAATGCTGCTCAACGCCAGAAGTCTAAACCTCAAGATGCACGCACTCGAGGCTCTCCTCAGTATGGAGAATATCGATATCTGTGCAGTAACAGAAACCTGGTTCAAGGTTCCCGAGAGCACCCCAGCACTACCAGGTTATACCTCATACCACGCTTTTCTGCCGCAAAACTCGGACCACACCACAAGAGGAGGGGGAGTATCCATATTCATCAAAGATACCCATACCTCCAGGTTAGTGGCACTGCAAGAAGCATCCGAGACCATCCATGTGCAACTAACAGTGGGCAAAACTGCCTTCTAGTTTGTAGCCTGCTACAGACCACCCTCCCAAACTCAGGAACCCCACTCAGCTTTCCTGAAGACACTGGAGAATATGAAGGTCTCTCCAAACACCATTATATTGGGTGACTTCAACTACCCAAACATGGACTGGGAGCACTACTCCAGCCCCAACACCCTCGCCCAATGGTTCCTAGAATTTATAAACTCAAATGCTATGGAACAACTGGTCACCACTCCCACAAGAGGAGAAAACATATTGGACCTGATTATCACCAACATGGGTACTGTATGTTCTATACCTGAGGTATACCCTTCTTTAGTAAGATCTGACCATAAATTAATCACTATGGATGTCCATATCCCGTCCCCACCCCCAGCAAAGGAAACCACGGTCAAAAACTTCTCGAAAGCAAACTTCACACTTCTCAGAACTGAGATGGAATCCTACAAAGCCCCCGGGCCAGTGGAAATTACGACCCAAATCGCAGAATATCTTACAAATGCATTCTATGGATACTTACAGGAATGCATGGATCGTGCTATCCCAAACAAAACCAAGACACACTCCTCCAAAGGCAGGAGACCTGTCTGGTAGACCCCAGCCATAAATAAGCTATACAACAGAAGGAGGAAGTTACTACAACATAGAGCAAAATCCCAAAAAGGGAAGGCAACTCTGATCAGTGCTAACAAGAAACTACGATCCCTCATAAAAGCATCCAAGGCTAGCTTCGAAAGAAAAATTGCACAAGACACTAAAGATAATCATAAGACCTTCTTTAGTTATATCAGGAACTTGGGTGGAAACTCCCAGATATGCTCTGAGTTATTGCAAAATGACAAAAAATACACTGAACCCACAGACATTGCCAACATCCTGGCAGACAAGTTCAGTGCAAACCCCCCCCCTTCCCCCCAAACCTACAAATGACTATCCCAACAAAGTGTAGCCCCCCCTGACATCACAGATGCACAGGTGAGAGCTGCCCTCTCCAAAGCAAAAAACCCAGCATCTATGGGACCAGACAGTGTCCCGGGCTGCGTTTTACACGAGCTCCAAGAAGAACTGAACTCTCACTTAAAATCACTGTTCAGTCTCAGCCTTACAACAGGATATGTACCCAAAGAATGGCGTACAGCAACAGTGGTCCCACTCCATAAAGGTGGTGCCACAACAGACCCCGGTAACTATCGCCCTATAAGCCTGACTAGTCTGGTCTGCAAAGCTATGGAGCGTATCATCATGGAACTCATAAACAAAGACATTGGGAACCTCCAAACACTGGATCCTACCCAATTCGGCTTTGTTAAGGGCAGATCTTGCCTCTTGAACCTGGTCGACTTCTTTGAAACAGTCACCAAGGCCATAGATGAAGGGAAGGTAGTCCACACAGCCTACCTTGACCTCGCAAAAGCCTTCGACACAATACCCCACTCGGGCATCATAAACAAGCTCACCAGCTTAAATATCAACCCCTATGTCACAAGATGGATTGCAAACTGGCTTAGGGATAGAACCCACATGGTCAGAATTGCAGGTGCCATGTCAGACTCTAAACCAGTTACAAGTGGCGTCCCACAAGGCTCAGTCCTGGGACCTCTCTTGTTCGGTATATATTTCTCTGAGGTACAGGCTAACACAGGAGGACTTTGGCTGACCAAGTTCACAGACGACTGAAAACTGGGGTCCGTAATCGACTCACCAACTGACACAAGCATCCTCCAAAATGGTCTCACAGAGACAGATAACTGGTGCCAGAGCCATGGCCTGAAGCTAAATGCCAAAAAGTGCATAGTCATCCCCGTTGGGAAAAACAAAGTGCCCACAAATTACCACATAGGTGGTAATCCATTAAGTACGGAAGAAGTAATTAGGGATCTGGGGACCCAAGTAGATAGTAATCTTTCCTTTGACAATCACATTGCCAAAGTGGTTAGAAGGACCTTCTATATAGCCCACCTTATCATGAAAGGGTTCACATCTAGATCAAGAGAGGTCATTGTGCCCCTCTACTCATCACTCATCAGGCCCATAATTGAATACAGTGCCCCATTTGGGATGTACCTTACCCAACACCTGCAACAACTAGAAATACCCCAAAAGTACCTCACCAAGAGGATTAAGGGACTCAAGCAGATGCCCTATGCGGTTAGACTAAAGAAACTCCAGCTCTACTCAGTTGCTTACCGCCTACTCAGAGGCGATCTGTGCCTGACGTATAAAGCCATGTCCAACCCAGAATTAATGGACATGCTCCACCTCAAGAAATCTAAATCCCTTAGAGCTACACACTCCAGTGACTTAAACCTCAGCACAGAAATAGATAGGACATGTGGAGAGACAGATTCATATCCCAGAGGCTCCCCTCACTCTGGAACAAAATCCCAATCCATGTTAGGCAGAGCCCCTCAATGACCCTCTTCAAGAAGAATCTTGACGATTGGATGGGAGACCGTAGATTTACCCCTGGGATCTCCTCTGTGTCACTGCTAGACAGGGGCACTTTAAACTAACCTTAAATGGGCTATCTTCTGTGACCTACTATACTGGGGCACAGTCATCTAATCTAAAAGGGTGGCAAAAGCCAAACACACTCTGGCTAGGCTTGTAAATGCCCTAGGGCAGATAGCCTAGTATCTACCTATGAACCTATATCTTATTAATAACCTCATCCACATACATTTTTAAGCGTAATTGTATATCAGATGTTTTCATCACTGTCATTAAATTTAAAAGCATTCACATATTATGGTCCATCAACTTTTTTCCTTCTGCAAGGAGCAGCATTATAACAAAGTATTTTTGCCTCAAATATGCACCATTTACAACTTCCTTTCAATGAAGCAGGTAGTCTGTGCAACCCTACTTACTTTGATGTCATGCATAATCAAAATATCGACCCATAAGTTAGGAGTGTAACTTTTTTTCAGCGAAACTATCCTCCCTTCACATTTCACGCTGTATTCAACATGAAATGCAGGATTCACTTGTCCACATTCCCATGGTTCCATCAGGTTAGCTATACTGAGGTTTATCTTGTTACATTCTGGTCAGGTTCCTACTGCTGTTCTGTCTCTTTCTTTCTTTACTGCCAGGAAGTTCTTTAACCTTTCTTTAAAAATTTTGGGTCTTCCTATACTTAGACCATAGAAAGGGCTTAAGAGTGTTTCTTTTTTACAAATCTGCCAGTTATTCTCCTTAAGGATATGCAACCAAAATCCTATTCTCTCCTTATTTCTTGAACCCCCCCCCCCACATCATCATCATCTCTTTCCACTTTGATTTATATACATTAGGAGCTATATGAAAACAATGGATTGCCATACTCTTACTTTTCATTTCACTTGGCAGATGACATATTGCAACACACATAATATCATACAAATGCATCAGTATCACTCTTGGGCCTTTCAGACCTATGCAGCTTGCCTGTATTTATTGGAGTCCCCCCCCCCCGACATATTATACTTCATGTGGGCTTTCATTATGTGAGGTAGCACAGAAAAATGTACTGAAGTAGAGAAAGTAGTGAATTAAGTGCAGCATCAGTTAACATCATTTTGGAACATCACTCTCATCATTATAAACAGCTTCACTAGCCACTGGCATGCTGTTCTTTTATTTCTACCTCCCCACGCTAATGTTCGCTTCACCGTTATACCCATGGGTCGTCTGTCCTAAGCCAATGTGCAAGAATGTCTGTCTTCTTCCCAGTGTCGCATTCCTTCCTGGCATTTCCTTTTAACCCCCAATCTACTGTCATCTTTGTTTCCCTTCTGATTCTCCAAGTCTTTTAGTTTTCCCCCATTCTTCTGTCTGCCATCTACTTTCCCTTAAAGAAGATCTTTCTTTGATTGGATTGTCTGCCTCAGGACTTCTGCAACATTCTTTATGGTCACTAATACCAGTATGTCTTTATGTCTATGTTCCTGTCTGAAACTTTGCCTCTTTGTTTATGACATGGTAGCATGTTTGCTCTGCTTGACCAAATTCACTAGTTGTCACTCTTCCTTGACTACCCTACTGACTCTCTTCCTGAGTTGGCATGCTTGGTCCCCTCCACTCACCTCTTCCTACTCAGGGCCTGGATAGTCAACAGGAATTTCTTCTGCTGTACCATTCACGGCATTTGCAGGGGAATTCCCTCCTCCCTCTAGCCACCAATGATTTTTGCCTGTGTTGCCTTCTCTTCATTCCTGGCGGCCAGCAATTTGTTTATTTTCTAGATGACTTTAAGTGTTGCATGAGCTATTAGAAATGCTTTTGATCCTGTTGGCCGTAAATGCCAAGTTGTAGTAAGCAAAGCTTTTATTTTTTAAATAAGTCTGTGATGCAAAGTTATCCACTATTTTAATTTCATAGCCCCATTCATAAAACCTTTTCTGAGTGTCAGTCTTAACAATGTACTTGGTCTGTCTGTCTGTATTACCAGTAAGCTGCCAATTCTATGTGCTCTTGATAGTTTTATTTAGCTAGTCAGTTTCCTCAGGTAGTTTCCATATCCATTGAACTACATACTGAAATGCTTCATTCTCCACCAGTCTTTCCTTACTTCGTTGACTGAGATTTTCTTTGTGTGTTCTCTGCATTCTAAATTATGCTGCTTCTGTACTAAAGTTTCTATACAGGCATGCAACTTTATAATCTCATTTTTCTGCCAACTTACCACTTTCCATGCTATCACATTTTGCTGCATACAGTCAAAACATCTCCTGCTGTTTTTTTAATAATTTCCCCTAACTTCTCCCTGCCTCTATGCACAGGATTGTGAGCTCTTTAAACCTCTCCTTAACATGGTGCAGGATTTTTTTGACTTTTCTTTTCATTTTGGTGATTCTAATACTCCACAAACATTGTTTTGACTTGTGTTTCCTCCTCGTATGAATCAATTTTGACTTCAACCTCAGTGAAAAATAAAATGTTAACATGCAGCAGGCATAGAGCCGCTGAGATGGGCAGCCATCTTGTACAATGGTTCTTTTTGCCCCTTAACTCATCCATGTGAATAAGAAGCTGGGGAGAGAAACTGCATCTCTCTCTAACTCCTTGTTTTTGCACTTCTCTTTTTTATGTCTAATTCAGTGCCTTGGTGATAATTATCAAACCTTTGAATACCCATTGTCCAGAAATTTGCCGCAGTAAATCTTTCTCTCCATCTCATTCTCTCTGTCACTCTCAGGTGCTTCTAGATCCATATAAGTAATAAAAGGCTTTCTCTAATATCAGTGCATTTTTTCAGTTAAGTATTACAGCCAGTAACATTCTTGCAGTGTTGACTTATTTTCAGTATATGAGAACTGTAGTTTTGACAAACATGCTGTCGTCACTTCCTTACTCAACTGCTGCACTATTACTGAGGAGAAATTTTTAGTAAGTTCTCCACTAATGTTAATAGGATGGTGCATCTTTAAATCCTTCCCATTTCTTTTCTTAAAAATTGAAACTCTCATTCCTCCCTTCTCGCTATCAGAGAAATTCACGTTTCACCATATTTTTTAGCTGAAAAGTAGGATTCAGCCTATTTCGTCTTAGAGCTCTTATCCAGTTCATTTGTTATTCCATTTAGTGCAACCATATCACTTTTCAGTTTCTTTAGTGAATTCACAACTCTGCCATAAGGTTTCTCATTTTTGTCAGGCCTGCAGGTATTCTGTACTTTAAACTTTTCTTTGAAATACAATGATTATTTTTCTTTGCTAATTTAGTAATGTCCTGAAGATTGCTTTTTTCTGATGACAGTAGGCATTAGCTGCCATTTTTTTGTCTGTTTTCTGTGACTTGAATAATCTGATCCTATTAACACTGGACATTGGTTTGTTTTTTCTAATTAAATTTCTTTCCCTCTCTCTCTTCACTTTTTGTACATACAATTGTGCACATTCTTACCCTTTATCCAGATCCATTAACCCAAGAGAATCTTTTTTAAAGTTATACCATTCCTCATCAAACCACTTTTCCTTCATAGGTGTTCACTAGACTAATGACTAGAAAGGCCTTTTTAAGTCTTGCCATGCATCCCAAATCTCTGACAAGTTCTGATATCCTTGATAAGTGTAAGCATGGACCTGGCAGATTAATCATTTACAGGTTGCCTGTGCCCATTAGAGACATAGGTGCCAACCCAGGGATGAATCCAGTTTTCCAAGTTGCACTTGAATTGGGTTAGGGAGGAACTCTGCTTCACATGGATGGGGTGTCTGTTCCCTAGACGGGGTAGTCCCTGGGATGCATACCTATCTGTCCAGCAGGTCCTATTTATATCACAGGCAAGACTTAAGTCTTTGGAACGGGTAATTCTGGTCCTGTTTGTTTTGTGGATATGCAGGAGGTTCATCAGAGTGGGTCTAACAATGCCCTGTATGCCAGGCATAGATCTCCCCTCAGAAGCCTGTAGGAAACAGACTACAAGGATAGGGCCCTGAGGCGATTTGCGTAAGACATTTTACTTATGCCCTGTATTCTTTTAGTGAGGAACCTCTGTGGATGTTCCAGTTGTTGGATATGCTTGGTTAGGTACATAACCAAAGGAGCATTGTACTCAATGATAGGTCTGATGAATGCCGAATAATGGGATAATTACTTCCTTGACTTAGATACCATACCTTTGTTTATACTTTGTGCAACATAGAATGATTTCCTCACAACTGTAGACACGTGATGGTCAAAGGCTAGATTACTATCTGTGTGTGTCCCTAAGTCCCTGACTACTGGGTCCGCTCTAAGGGGTGTGTTGTCAGTATGATAGTTACCAGGGATGGAAGACTTCCCAAAGGACACTATTATGCATCTCTTGGCATTTAGTTTTAGTCCAGGCTCTGACACCAGTTGTTTCTGTGTCAGTGTGAGGTTCAATGACAGCTCCTAATTTGCAGTCATCTGCAGATTTAGTCAGCCAGAGACCACTGACATTGGCCTTGACTTCTGAGAAGTAAATGCCAAAATGGAGCGGTCCAAGGACTGATCCCTGAGGAACTTCCCTTGTGACTGGCCTCTTTGTAGAGATGCACGCCCCAATTCTAACTTCCTAGGTGTTCTTTGTATTTCACTGTTGCAGTCATCACATTTGGGTTATCCTGCCAGGGGTAGCCCTTACTCGGCCCGAATACCAGAGGCTTAGTATTTCTGCGTCAGTTGCTGTTGCTCCAGGACTGACTTCAGGTCGTTCGTGGTATAAAATCAGGCAGCCAACGCCATTACATCAGTCTTTCTTGCCGAGGAGCCTGAAGCAGAAGTAGTTTGCATGAGTGTTGGTTGGTTGCTACCTGAGTTTTCATTTCCGAATTGAGATTCAAGTCTTCTAAAGCTAAGTACCATGTTGGGGATCGTTTTTTCTTGCTCTAACCGATGTCAGAAAAAGTTAACAATTGTCTCACTTGTGGAAAGCAAATACCACACCAAGACTTCCATTCTTACTTCGACACCTGTTTAGGCCCAGACCACGATGTCTCCACTGTCGCTTTTGTACTTTGTTCAATGCCAGAACTATACGTCATCGGGCCCTTATTATAGCTAGATATTTTTGCTCTCAGTCCTCAAATTCTGATATGGCTTTGGTAAGCCATCCGACTACCGATCTTCTGAAAAATCGTAAGGATAAAGAGAGAGACAGACCGCACAGGTCCAAAACTACCGATGACTCTTCCGCTAAGCTAGTCATCAGTTGTCCGGTCCTCAGTGAGGTGCTTTTGCAGCCCCTGATGCCTGCTTCTGTGGATTCGCAGGCTGCTGCTGAGACCCTTTCGGAGTCCGGTATGCCACGAGACTCTTCTTCAACTAAGGATTCTGCGGATGTCTCTACCTTGGATGGGTCCGGAGCTGCTGAGCAGGCACTGGCTTCTGAGGAAGTACTTCGCACTACCGATACTCGACACAGACCAATGACTTCTTTCGTGTCTTCAGTTCTTTCTAAAACTACCGAGATTCTAAGGCCCAGGGTATGAACCACACCCAAAAAAATGATGACCCAAGCTCAAGCACCTGCTTCCTTGCTTCAATCTCAAATGCTTAAAATGGCAGAATACCTTATTATGCTTATTAGGGGAAGCCAGATTACCCCTTCCAAAAGAAAGAGACTTGTCCCCAGTTGTTTTATTTGAACAGGAGTCTGATGACTGATGTATCTGATTATGAAGACATGCAACCCCTCTCTGCTTATATGAGGATTCTGATGCAGAGGAATCCATTCCTTCTGCCTCTCCACCCGAGGATTTTTCTTTTGGGGAAACCCTTCGTACTTTAAGGGAGCATTTCCAATGGTAATGTCAAGACTATCCTCAGTCAAAAAAGAGACTCAGGGAATTCTTAGATTTACCACAGCACAGATCTTTGGCCATTCCTCCTATCCTGGATGTTGTGGATGAGGTATCCAGTTTGACTCCTGACACCCTTTCTCCTGCTCCCAGGAAACCTGACCGGTATTACAGGGTCCCTGACTCTCACAAATTTCTTTTCAAAAATCCTACTGCTGACCCAGAGGTCATCTCTCAAGGACCTAAAGGAATTAAAAGCAACTTCAGCTAGGAATCCCAGCCCCTCAGATAGGGATTCTCAAACTTTAGACAGGTGGGAAAAAAGTATACACCTCTGCTACTCTTGCTATTAGAGCATTAAATTGTCAGTTCCACATGCTGAAATATCAGCAGCATACCATGGAACTCCTCAAACAAAAAATATCTTCCTTTCCTGTTGTGCAGAAAATAAAGAATTGCAAGAGCTAATGCATTCTTCAAGTCAAGTAACTAAGCACACCTTGCAATTTGGCTTTGACACCCTAGAAGCATCTTGCAGGGCAGCAGTCATTGGTTCTGTCCTTAGAAGACATGCTTGGCTTAAGAAGCAGACCTTGCCAGACCATGTCAAATCCAAATTATTGGATGGACCATTGAACAAAGACAATTTATTTGGTACCAAGGCAGAAGAGGTCTTAAAGATGGAAGAAAAGACTAAATCTATGTAGACAGTTAAAGACCTCTTACAGGTCCAGCCTCTGAGCTTCAGTAGGCATTGCCCCTCCAAGCACTGGTCCTTTCCTGTCCCCTCCAGGCCAGCTCAGCCCAGACCCAGGGGAAGCAGACCCCCCAGACAGCAGCCCCAGGGAATGCAGAGATCTAAGCAATGGAATTCCTCCTCTTCAAAAACATGGAGTGCAAAGCCACCCCTTTATGGTAAGAACTCACAATGACTTTTCCACCTCCACCCCTTACCTCTGCCACCTGCTTGTACCCCTAGGGGGAAAACTCTCCCTCCATGCAGTCAACTAGGCCACTATTACCAACGACCGATGGGTCCTCGACATAGTGTCCCAGGGATACAAATTTTATTTCCACACACCGCAAACCCCAAAAGGGTTCCCAGATCTTCTTCCAAATCAGTGGGCAGAGGCCAAAAAGCAAGTCCTTGTCCTGCTCTCCATGAGGGCAATACAGCATGTTCTTGCAGAACAGAGAGGCCAAGATTTGTACTCCATAGTCTTCCTGGTATCCAGCAAAGAGGGCACGGCACCCATCCTCGATCTATCATTTCTAAACACCTTTCTGGTGATGCCAAAATTCAAAATGCTCACACTCCAGCAGCTTCTACCAATGCTTTCCAAGGATGCTTGATTAGCCACCCTAGACCTAAACGAGGCCTAACTACACATCCCAATCAGGGAATCATGCAGGAAATACCTACGTTTCAGGGCACGATCTATGCACTTTCAGTTCTCTTTTCTTCCCTTTGGCTTATCCACTGCTCCCAGAGTTTTCACAAAATGCCTGGCTCCCACCATTGCTTTTAGCAGACAAAGAAATATTCAAATTTACCCATACTTAGATGATTGCCTAGTCCAGCAGACAGTCAGGAAAAGCTGTTACAGCACCTGACTTTTGTACAGGACCTACTGACCTCCCTGGGGTATACTGTCAATGAAAAGAAATCAAAACTAGTCCCCACACAAAAAATTGTATTCCTGGGAGCAAGCCTGGACACAGCATCCCAGATGGCATTCCTTACTCCAGAAAAACAAGCCTACCTGACAGGCTGCTTCTCTCAACTAGCCACCAGAACCCGATTAACCACAAGGAAAATCCTGCAAGATCTAGGGTTCATGGCTTCATGCATCCTACTCATTCCATATGCCAGACTGGATACAAGGAAACTTCAGTGGTACCTAAAAAGCTTTTGGTATCAGCACTCTCAAAACCTGGAAACACTCATACCAATGATACCTTGTCTAAGGAAAGATTTTCTTTGGTGGGCAGTAGCTTGCAACCACAACAAGGGACTTCCCTTCTCACAACCCCATGCCACCCAGACCCTCACCACAGATGCATCAGACTATGCCTGTGGTGCACACCTGGATGTCAGGTGCATTCAGGGCCATTGGAGCCCAAATCAAATACCTCTGCACATCAGCCAAAAAGAGATGTTAGCTGTTCAGCAAACCCTGACAGCCTTCAGACCCCTACTCTCCCCGGGGCATCTTCTGATCAAAATAGACAACACCACAGTGATGTGGTATATCAACAAGCAGGGAGGCACTCACTGTTATCCTCTCTGCAGGCTTGCCCATGACCCTTTGGCACACAGCCTCAGCCATGCAACTACACCTGCTAGCACAATTCCTGCCATGTTCTCTAAACTCTCTGGCAGACAGCTTAAGCAGAAACCTGCTAGACCCACAAGAGTGGAAGCTAGACCACAGAACCTTCACCCTTGTAACCCAGAAATGGGGCACCCCGAAGGTCGACCTCTTTGCCTCCCACTCCAATCATCAACTCAAAAAATACTGCACCAGGGAACCTCACAGCAAGGCCTGGAAAGTTGATGCTCTATCCTTCCAGTGGGTAAACCGCTCAGTCTATGCATTTCCCCCTCTACCACTCATATCAAGGGTACTGCTCAAAATAAGGGAGGAAAAACCGAGGGCAATCCTGATTGCCCCAGACTGGCCACTCCAACACTGGTACCCACTGCTGTGTAGCCTGTCACCCCTGCCACCATGGCACCTACCTCAGATGCCAACACTCCTGACCCAGGCGAATAGAGAATTCATGCATCCCCAATTGCAGACCCTCAACCTGACAGCCTGGCTTATTCCCTGACCACCCCTCAAGCTGCCAGTCTACCAAACAAGTCATAGATGTTATACGTGAGGCCAGATGCCCCAGCACTAGGAAATCCTATGCTGGCAAGTGGAAAAGGTTTTGCACCTGGATCCAGGCTAAGGGAGCCGGAATGGCACAGCCCTCCCTACCTCTCATCCTGGATTACCTGGCAGACCTACTACACCGGTATTAGTATTATACACAGGTACTACTGTCCTTCTCTTCTATTAAAATTCATGCCTCTGCCACCTCTGCTCATTATAGCACAGAGCCTCCTCTCTTCTCACATCCTCTCATCAAACAGTTCCTAAGAGGGACTAACAACTTAAGGCCACCCAGAAGAGCTCCTACCCCAGCTTGGAACCTTTACTTTGTGTTGGAAAAGCTCACTCTACCCCCCTTTGAGCCTGCAACTTCAGCAGAGTTAAAATTTCTCTGTTGGAAAACAGCCTTGCTTCTGGCCATCACTTCAGCTAGAAGAGTATCAGAGCTACAAGCATTCATGGCTGTAGAGCCCTTCATCATTTTCCATGCTGACAGAGTCTCACTCAGGACTAACCCATCTTTCATGCCTAAAGTGATGTCCAGTGTGTATTTCAACCAAACCACACATTTGCCCACCTTTTTCCCTAACCCACAAAACAAGGGGGAAAGGATTCTGCACTCTCTAGATGTGCACAGACAGCTCAGATTCTATCTGGACAGGACTAAATCTTTCAGAAAACCTGATCAATTTCTAGTCAGCTTCTCAGCAGGAGCAGAGGGCAAGGCCATATCCAAGCAAACAATCTCCAAATGGATAGCACACTGTATCCATTTCTGCTACAGACAGCATGGGAAACCACCCCCAAAGGGGGTCAGGACACATTCCACCAGAGCTACCTCCACCTCTGCAGCCTTTCTCAGAGGGGTCCCCACCAGGAACATCCTGGAGACTGCAACATGGATATCTGTTCATACCTTCACCAAGCATTATCACCTGCCTATCTTCTCCAAATCCAGGGCAGGCTTTGCCACCACAGTCTTGCAGGGCATCCAAGTCAGCCCACAGTCTTCTTGACTGCCTCCACCCTTTTATTCAGCTTTGGGAATCAACCCAAATGTGATGACTGCAACAGTGAAACACGAAGAACATTGTACAGTTGTGTACACTTACCATAAATATAGATGTTCGAGTGTATTCACTGTTGCAGTCCTGGTTTCCCTCCCTCCATCCCCCTTGTCTATATTCCTATCTCCTTACAGGGATTTTTTGGTAACTACTTTCTACTGGTGGTGTTATTCCACCATAACCTAGCTCCCTGTTTGGGGGGCTGCTGACAGGGCAAGAAAAACTGATGTAATGGCATTGGCTGCCTGATATTATACCACAGACAACCTGACGTCAAGTCCTGCAGTGACAGCAACTGACACAGAAATACTAAGCCTCTGGTATTCGGGCCGACTGAGGACTACCCCTGGCAGGATAACCCAAATGTGATGACTGCAACAGTGAATACACTCAAACATCTACATTTATGGTAAATGTACACAACTGTACTGTCCTGTCTGTGAGACAGTTGGTTGTCCACTGTGTGACATATAGGTTTGTACCTAACCTCTTGAGTTTAACAATGCCAGAGTGGGGTATTGTGTCAAATGCCTTGGCCAGGTCAAGGTAGGCAGTGCGAATGATTTTGCCCTCATCCATTGCTTTCGTGAGCTTCTGAAAGAAGTCCACCAGGTTTGAGTAAGCATGATCTGCCCTTGACAAAACCAAACTGGGTTGGGTCCAGTGTCTGGAGGTTTACTGTATCTCTATTGATCATCTCCATGATAATTCTTTCCATGTCTTTACATATAAGACTAGTGAGAATTATGGGTCTGTAGATTCCAGGGTCTGTAGATGGCCCAACTTTGTGCAGAGGGGTGACTGTTGCCTTTCTCCATTCATGAGGCAAGAAGCCTGTTTGGAGGCTACAGTTAAATAGTAATTCCAGAGGCTGTGATAGGTTATGTTTCATGTTATTTAGAAGGCATCCTGGGTTATTGTCTGGGCCCATTCATGTAGTGTTCTTAGTCTTAGAGTGAGTATTAAGGACCTGTTCACTAGTGATGGTAGGGGGAGTTATATTTGATGATATTTCCTGAGGGAAGGTTGAGGGGGAGAGAGGGTAAAGTTGGAGCTGAATTTGTCATCCAGGGGTTTGCTATATCTTCTGGCTCAGTGTAAATGGCTCCATTTACAATGAGCTCTGCACACAATTGTGTATTGCCTTTGAGGTTGTGGACATAGCTAAAGACTGCTTTGTGGTTGTACTTCATCTGGGAGGCCAAACTTACCTCAAATTTGGCTTTGGTAGACTTTTTGTCCTCTGAGTTTATTTTGATGAGAGTGCTTTTATCCTGCTGGGTGCTGCGTCTCCTAATGTTTGCCATGATTTTCTTTCTCCTGTTATACAGCCTGTTGATTTTGTGATTTCACCAGGGCGGCTTAGTTTTTGAGTTTTATTTATTTATTTACATTTGTATACTGGGAAATTCCGACTGGACACAGGTCCTTTTTCAGCAGAGGCCTGGGGGAAAAAAGCCCCACAGAGTGAATGACATGATAAATGGCATACAATATGAATCAAAGGTATGTATGCAGTAGTGGTGATGATGACATGTAAAATACAGGCACACACTTAGTAAAATAAGTAGTGAGCACTAATTACAAACATAAAAAATAAGAAGTAAAACACAGTTCTACAATCGTCTAACAGCTACAAGTTAACAATAATAATAGACTAATGATTACTAAATCCTGGAAGGATGAATTAACAGTAATTAATATTCAGTTCAGTTTTATAGTGATAGAGGAAATACTCTATCCAAAGCAGGGAAAAGAGAGAAGGGTAAGAGAGAAGGGGGGGCAGGAGGGGCTTTTAGTTGGGGTTTGGACAAGGACAAAGCCAGTGAATATTTAGCTATGATTTAAGTGCAGTCTTGAAAACACTGCAGGAAGGAAGGGTAGTTATGGTAGTGTGACGGTTGTTCCAGAGCTTGGATATGGTGCTGGAAAATAGTGCTTCCCCTATTGTGTTTTTGGCTTTGGTGACCTGGAGTAGATTTTTGTTGCAGGAGTGGTAGGGTTGGAGAAGTGTATGGATTGATGGGATTCTTAGCGGGTGGTTTACAAGTTTATGAGCAAAGGTGAGATGATTTAGATGTAGGAGTTGTGGGAACGCGAGCCAGTCTAGGTCTCTAAGAGAGACACAGTGGTGGCTGCGGTAGGAAGCACCCGTGGCAAATTTTGCAATTTTATTGTAGCAGGCTTCGGGTTTGTTTAGGTCTGACTGTCTAAGATTTGTAAGTATGGGTGATGCATAGAGTAGGGTGGAGATTAATTGGAAATTGGCGATAGCGATTCTAGCTGGTTTGATGAGGTATTGGTGGTTCCTATATAAGGCACCCATTTTTTTGTGAATTTTTTTATTGTTAGTGATATGTGGGTGTCAAATTTGAGATTGTTGTATATCTGTACACCAAGTAGTTTTGTGTGGACTGTTTGGTGAAATGGAGGTATTGTCCTTGGCTTGTATATGGAAGTGGGGGTTGTTTGGGGTAGATTTGGAGGGTTAGGAGATGAGGAGTTTGGTCTTATTTGGACTGAGGAGGAGCTGAGCATTAGATAGCCAGCTTTCAACAGAAGAGAATGATTCTTGTGTTATTTGTTGGAGTTCTGTTAAAGTTGGGGCTGAGCAGATGAGGGTGGAGTCATCTGCATACTGTATGAGGGAGGCATGTTTGGTGGTGGTGTTGCAGGTTGTTGGTGAAAAGGGAGAAGAGAAGGGGGTCAAGGATGGAGCCTTAGGGAACCCCGAGAGTAACAGGGAGGTGAGGGGATAGATCATTGTCCCAGACAACTGATTGCTGGCAACCGTGTAGATAGCTGTGGAACCAGTTGGTGGCTGGTGTGGAGAAAGAAAGGTTGGAGAGCAGAGATTAATAGATCATGTGATACAATGTCAAAGACCTTAGAAAGGTCCAGAAATACAGCAGAGGAGAAGAGGCCATTGTTTTTGTGATGGAGGATAGTGTTAGTGAAGGAGAGCAGAGCAATTGTAGTGCTGTGATGTGACCTGAAACCATGCTGGGTATTGGAAAGGAGATTATTGTCCAGGAGGTATTTGGAGACCTGTGAGTTAATACACTTTTCGAGTATCTTGGAGAGAGAGGAAAGGATGGCAATGGGGCGGTAGTTAGAGAGGTCTGTAGAGAGGCCACCTTTGTGGAGGGAATGATGTGGGATATTTTCCATAGCGTGGGTACATAGGATTCAGATATGGAGCAGTTGATTATTATGGAAATAGGATAAGCTAGGACATCAGCTGCTATTTTTAGGTATTCATCGGGCAGGTTGTTTGCTGCTAGTTTTGTGGGTTTTAGTTTTGTCAGGAGTATTTTTATGTAGGAGCTGGGTACTGTGGAGAAAAAGAAGGTAGGGAGGGGTGGATTTGGGTTGGGTGTTGGGGGAGTTGATGTAGGGAAGTGTTTTTTGGTTAGGGATAGTACGATTTCTGTGAAGTGTTTGTTGAAGGAGTCAGCTTTGCTACAGGTGGAGAGAGGGGTGTTTACTTTTCCTGGACAGAGGATAGAGTTAGTTGTGGACCAGAATTATTTGAGGTTGCTATGGGAAAAGTTTAAGGATGTCTGATAGAAAAGGGCTTTGTCTACTTTTACTTGCTTTTTGGACTTGTTACATAGTTCAAGAAAAGGTTGCCTATCTGAGAGGTTTTTAGTTATGCGCCAGCGTTCCCATGTTTTATCCCTGGTTTTCATAAGGCCCCTGGTGGTTTTTTTATAGCCAGGAGGAGCTCTTAGTTTGACTTTGGTGTTTCTCAGGGGGGCATGGGAGTTAAGGATGTTGAGGAAATTACTGTTAAAGAAGTGGACTGCTTTGTCTAGGTTGAGGTACTGTAGAGGTGACCAGTTAATTTTCTGGAGGGAGGAGGTGAAGGAGTTGGGGTTGAAATTAGCTTTGTTGCAAATAAATCTGTGGGTAATGGGTTTGTTATTATTTAGGTGATATCTTAGTAGGAAGGTTGGGGAATGGTCACTGAAGGATGGTCACTGAAGGAGTCAGGTAAACAGCCTGCCAGGTAAGAGTGAGGGTCTTTGTTAACTAAAATGCAATCAAGAATAGTATGATTATTAGGGTTTTTATTGATCCTGGTAGGGGATTATTTTAGCTGTGAGAAACCATGGAGATTTAGGTGAAGGGCTGGGGTGGTTGCTATTGCAGGCTAGTCAGTTGATGTTAAAGTCTCCAAGGATGACAGTTTCTTGGGGTAGCGAGAGATTGGCCCAATTTAGTAGGTTTTGAAGGGGAGCTATATTTAGGCCTGGTGGGAAATAGCACCCTGTAAAGTTGATTGCTTTCTTAGGGTTTAATTTGAGAGTGGTGTAAAGGATTTCTTCCTTGTCAAATTGGGGAGCTGATTTGGCAAGAATTTGGATATTGAAGTGTTTATACAACAATGCCACACCTCCTTCTTTTCTGGATAGTCTGTCCTTGCGGAGGATGTTATATCCAAGTGGGAGTACTTCCTCACTTTTGATGTGAGGTTTGAGCTAGAATTCAGTTAGGATAAGGATGTCAGGGGAGTACAGGTTTATGTAGGCCTGGAGGTCTTGGATTTTATTACAGATGTTTCAGATGTTGAGACATAATGAGGAGGTCATTTGGCTTTTTGTTGCTTGTGATTTGGGTGATGGGGGAGTTATTTGGAAGGGGGTTCGTGGAGAGGTCAGTGATGTTGGGGTGCATGTCTTCACTGAATTCAAGTTTAGAGAGAGTGCTGAGAATGTTTTATATATGCAGTAAAAAATAAATTATTGAATACAGTTCTGTACTTCCTGGTAGGTAGAGCTGCCTCTGTGGAGCTATTGACGTGCTTGTACAGGGTTTCTTTGAGCAGTTCTGCATAGGCACCTATGTTCTCTGGGTTTATGGGGGCTTGAAATTTTGCCAGCTTCTCACTTAATAGCAGGAGGTTAGCCTTAGAATAGTTCCTGATATTCCAGGTTTAGCTGGGGGTCCGGGTTTTATTTTTACTTCATAGGCGACCATTTTGTGGTCTGACCTTACCAGGGAAGGCATTACAGTAGGGGGTCTGCAGCGCATTCCCATATTATTGAGGACCAGATCCAGTATGGTTGCACCCCAGTTGGTCTATTAAGTATCTGGTCCAGGAAGTTTGTGTTTACAAAATCCAGGAATCTCTGTGCATGTGCGTTTGGTGTCATATAGGATTCCCAGTTATTAGTGGGATAATTAAAGTCACCCGTGGATATGGTATTGGATTAGTTGGTTAGTGTTTCTAATAAGTTTAAATACATGGTATGGGTTTTGTGGGTTATAGAGGGGGACCTGTAGATTGCAAGGAAGTGGTATTGGATTTTGCCTATGGTGATTTGAACATGGAGCAGCTCAAGCGCATTATCCTGTTTGATCAGCCGTGAAGTATATTTATTTTTGACATAGAGACACCTCCACCTTTAGTCCTTGCCTGTGAAGTAGCTGGTCTAAATGTGTGGAAGGCATTATTACCTTGCAGTGTTGGTGTGCTCTCCAAGGCTTTTAACTATGTCTCAGAGACAGCACAGATGTCCGCATTCTCTAGGGTAAAGAGCTTCTAGGGAGTGGAGTTTTTTGTTTAGACTTTATTTCCAGTCTTTTCCCCTTTGAATATTTTTTGCTGCACATCATTAAATCAGTTCTCATTCTTTGTGATGCATCTTCCTTCCGTTTTCCTCTGTACATCTCTCTTTGTCTTACTTTTTTATCACTTCATTTATTTTATTCTTAAGTTGCAGTATTTGCTGAGTAATTGATTATTTTTCACATTTTTTGATAAATGTCTGTATTCTTTACATTTGGCCACCTTCCTTAGCTCTAAAATAAATGGTATAAAGTTACTTTCTCATCTAGTGCTTGTTGTCTTCTGGATTCAACTTCTGCCCATTTTCTACCAAAGTGTAATCAGGAGCTTATCCTGCGTTTTCCAGACATAAATGGAAACCCTGCACTGTGCGGACAATTTTCCCATTTAAATGTAACCAATCATATTTTACAAATATATTCACCAACTCAGTTCAGTTCTTTTTAGTATACTTTCTGCTAAAATACATTTTTCTTTTTCTTTCTTAAATAACCTGAATAGTGTTTAAATGCACTGTTCAGACATTTCAAGACACTATCAAATTATATTCAATATTTGTGATATGTTTTCTCCTAAATTATCACACCCCATCTCTTTGCCTGTTTTTGACTTTTTTTTAGAAGACTATGTATGTTTGAGTATGTTTTTCTTTATTTTTACTATATCTATCAAAATATACATATCGGCACCATATTATCAAAGGACTATTAGACTTCAGTTTTTGACTACCGATACCCAGTTGTTGGACAAATTCATAGAATTGCATGAAAGATTCATCCACAGGGGTTATGTGGTAGGAATTATTAACAACATAGTTAAGCAAAAGGCAGGCGAGGATGGGAAAGTAAAGGACAAAGAGAGAGACTGGTCTGTTCAAATGCCTTTAGTATATACTACAGATAGTAAAGTGATTAGAAATGTTATTAAAAGTAATTGGCAGATTTTAGCTAGTAATGGTGATATTGAGCAATTATTGGGTTCCACCCCAAGTTTCATCAATAAAAAAGCCAGCAATTTTAAGAAATGATTGGAGGTTACGAGTCACAAATCTATCATTAGTAGGAAAGGTATTTTCAAATGTCAAAATTGCAATATGTGCAGGTATATAGCTGAAGGACCATATTTGAGGTCTTTGGAGACAACAAAGTATGGTCAGTACCAGGTTATTTTATTTGTGATTCTATGTTTGTTGTTTATTTGGCTTAAGTGTTCCTCATGTTCTGTATTTTATGTAGGAAAACAAACAGGCAATTGAGGAAGTGGATATATGTGTATTCTTGCGCTATCAACGTTAAAAACTATGATAATGTGTTAGCTAAGCATGTGCATGAATGTGAGAGAGAAATTTTATTTTACTGTCATTTATTTTGTTAGTAATGAATTTAGTGGTGACAAGGAAGGAGAACTAGATTTTAGAGAATTTAAATGGCAGTTGGAGTTTTAATGCTTATAACACACACTGGATTCAAACAGCAATGTTGATTATAAAGTTGTACCACAGAGAAAGTTATATTATGAGAAGTGCAAGTGATAATATAGAACAATTAGTTGTGTTTTGTTTTAACAAAATGTAATTGTTTTTATTAAGTTTCTTTTAGATCAAGTAGTTTTTATTGCACAAATTAATGAAGAGTTTTTATTGGTTCAGCAATTAATGGTCTTTTTAAAGTAGGTTGTTGGATCAGTGTTTATTTTGAAGAAGACCTTTTCGAAGAAGACTTTTTCGAAGGATGAAAGTGCTTAATCTTTTTTTTTCCTTAATTTTTTTTTATTTTTCAAATACATTTGAATGAATTCCATAGTATTTATACATAACATCTTAAATATGTACACTAGTTACATTAGCCTGACACTATAACAGATCCTAATGTATACAGTTACTTTATAAGTATGTCCAATCCATTATCAGAGTGTCTGATCAATTATTGTATAGTGCCAATCGGCGATAAGACTTTTCGACAAGGGTTGTTGATAAATGGCTTTGGATAAATTCTTAGTTCTTTAATTTTAATTTCCAATAATGCTGTAGTCTTCAGTAGGCTGTAGAAGTCTTCCAAAGTTGGTATTGTGTTTGTATTCCATCTTCTTGTTATACAGTTCCTTGAAATTGCAAGTATAGTCCATACTAGATACATGTTTGACCTATTCAAATGACCTTCATTCACATTTAATTATATAAGAGCTTTAGTTAAATAAAATGATTTGTTAAATAAAGCTTGTAGAAAGCTATTAATACCATTTCAAAATGGCTTAATTTTAACAAAGTCGAAGAAAATGTGGTTCCAATCTGCATTATGTACTTGCTCACATCTCCGACATATTCCTTTTATGGAAGAACTAATTTTACTGATTCTATCTGGGGTTAAGAATGCTCTCTGCAAGCATTTCCAATTAAAAACTTTCCAGTATTGTATAAAGGATGTATATTTTATTGATAGTAAGATATTTGTTTTAATATTTTCAGTTAACTGTATTGTGTCCTTTTGTTATGCATTTCCAATATGAGGTTTTGGGTGTTTTATAGTTTAGCAATATTTTGTAAAATTTTGAAATACTGTTTCCCATGTCAAAGTCATTATATATGATTTCATATATGTATTTCGTAAATTTTAGGTATTTCTTTAAATGAAGAATTGTTAGTTATTCTACTTAAATCTTGCGAATGTGACAAAATACTATGTAAAGTTAGCCAGTCCTGTTGTGGAATTTTGTATTTTGTTTTTATTACTTGCATATCTAAAACTTTTAGTTCTTTGATACTTTGGAGCCAACAAACAAATCCTTTCTGTTCCCAAGAATTAATAATGTCTCTATATATTTTATGTGGAAACTTCTTTGTGACTATAAATGGTGTTAAAGGATCAAACCAGATTTTTTAAATCTATATTTGCATTAATAATTTTCCTAAATCAGTCAATGTAATAATTAACAATACAAGTTTTAGTGGGTTTAGTTATGTTATATTGCATACTAATACATAATATGTGCCATGGCAAATTATTTTTATCTCATATTTGAAATTTTTTTTGTAAATCAAGTTCATTTATTCATATTACAGTTAGTAATTCTTTCCAATTTGCAGAGTAATTTGGACTTATCCAATCTGAGATTGTTTTAGATATTGATGCTTTTATGTACGTTTCTATGTCAGGAAAGTTGAATCCTCCCTGTTTCCATGGTCTAATATGATGTATTAAAGCTGTTCTATTTCGTTTGGGAAACCATAACAATTTTGTTGGGCATGAATTTATTTCTGTAAGTATGTTCCTTTCTGGTAACAGTTATATTGCCAAGGCTATATATAGAATCTTGGACAGTAAAACCATTTTTATTAACTGTAGTCTATCTTCAAATGTTAATATTATTTTGTTCCATTTTTCCACTGAGATTTTAATTGTATTGATGATATTATTGTAGTTTGTTGAGACTAATTCATTGTTATCTTTGCATAACTCAATTCCTAGATATTTTAAAGTAGAGTCTTGTTTTCCTATGATGTGATCCCCCTTAGTCTGCAGCTCTTTTTTTTAAATTTAAAAATAAAAATTTTGATTTTGATTTGTTGAAATGGAGTCCTGAAGTCATGTGAAATTTGTCAATTAATATATCTAATTCTTCTAATGTCTCTTTTGTATTAATGTTAGTAATGTCATCATCAGCAAATAGCGTTACTTTAGAATTGTATTGTTCATAAACATCTATTCCTTTGATTTTTATATTGTTACGATTGAATCTGTCAATATTTCAATAGCCAGAGCAAATAGAATCAGTAACATGGGACATCCTTGTTTAGTGCCTTTTGTTATATGTATAGATTCAGAGGTAAAATGACCTAACTTGACATACGCTAAATTATTTGTATATATATATATTCTTTAGGAGATGAACAAAGGATGCAAGGAATTCAAATAGCATTAGGATTTTGAATAAATAGTGCCAATTTAGGGAATCAAAGGCTTTCTCTATATCTAAGCCAATTATGAGTTTCTTTATTTTCTTTATTAACATAATCTACAAAAGAAATTATCCTTTTAATATTGTCATGTGTGTGTCTATGATATATAAATCCAGTTTGATCATTATTTATTGTTTTGGATAGTGGTATTTTCATTCTGTTAGTGAATATTGTCATAAATATCTTATAGTCATTATTTAATAATGATATAGGTCTATATGAGGTACAGAGGTGTTGGGATTTGTTTTCCTTTAGGATTGGTGTGATTAAGGAATATCTCCAAGAGAGTGGTATTAAAGCTTGTGACTGAATTTCTAATGGAGTTTTATGGAAGAGGGATAGTATCTTTGAAGGAAAAAGTTTATATATTTCCATAATTATGCCATCTATACCTGGAGCTTTATTATTTTTAACTTCTTATGTTAAGTTGTCAATCTCGCCTTCATTCTTGCTGGATGGGTTCGGAGCCGATCCTCGCTCCCTCTCACTGCTCGGCTAGCTTGAGAACTCCTTTTACCAGCTCGAGGCAACCCTATATCCCATGATGCAAGGCGAGACTACCCCAGATCTCGCTTGCTTATTAGAGGTCTCTTTTGCCAGCTCAGGTGAGTTTGACTTTTCAAACAGTTTTCTAGGGTTTTACTCTCCCTTCTTCTTAGTTTAGATAGTGTGTAGTCTTTCTACAGCCCACCCTATTTCCCCTTTAGTTGAAATTTAAACTTTAAGTTGTAAAGTTGAAAAAGATTTCAGTTCGGCCTAAGCCTCCCTGTTCTTAATCCCTATCTGTGTGTGTGTTTTTGGGATTAGTAGTGTGACTGTTTTATTGTGTGTGTGTGTTTTTCTTAGACTATGTCTAGGGAAGGAAAGGTCTCAGGCTTCAAGAAGTGTGACTCGTGCTGTCAGAAGATGTCTCTGACAGACGGTCACACTTCTTGTGTTTACTGCCTGCCTTACACCTGCAGGACTCCTGTGCCATATGTCATTCTTTTAGCCAGAGAGTCCTGCAGGAGAGGAGGAACAAGTTAATCCTCCGTGGCTTATTAAAGCCAGAAGGTTCACCCACTAAGACTGGGTCGGGTAAACCTTCCAAGCCACCTAAGGTTCAGGCTACAGTGGTTAAGCCTTCCCCAGTGGCTCCAACTCCTTCGGAGTCGAGATCGGCTCTGGCTGGAGCCGATCTTTCTTCCTCTGATGTGGTAGTGTCGGTTCCTACCAGCTCCGACACTCAGTCTACAGTTGCCTTGTCGGCTCCGGCCGGTGCTGTGTGTAGTTATCGCGGTCGGGGAAAGTCTTGCTCCATCTGGAACCCAGAGGACGCCGGCTTCGATGGCTTCGGCCAAGAAGAGATCTCGGTCCCCTTCTTTGGAGTCGATTCACTCCGAGGTCTCTTTTGTCGGAATGGAGTCATCGGAGCCGATCTTGAGATCTCCCAGGCTGTCTGACCACGATTTAGAGAGGGTGGTAAGCAGGCTGTTGAAGTCACAGGCACTAGCCCAAATGCTCCATAGCCTGTCTCAGCAGACTTCGCTATTGCTCTTCCCTTGAACTTCCTCCTCCGACTCTCCTCCAGAGTTCGGGCCGGAGCTCGGGACAGCGACTGTCGGCGCCGGAACCGATACATCCCTCGGCTCCGTCGTCTTTCGCTCCAATCTCCTCCATGAGACCTTCCTTGGAGGGATCCGGTCGTCGAGTTTCCTTGTCGGCTCGAGGGGGCTAGTGGCATCAGACCCTTGTCAGACCCGCTCTCCCTCTCGGGCTTTGGTAAGTTCGGCACCGCATCGCCTCGAGCCTTCTGTCTCAGTGGAACCAGGAATTCCTGTGTCTTCGAACGGGAGTATTCTGGTTTCCTGGGAGGAGCCTTTGAGGTGATGAGGAGTGTCCTGGCACCTGAGCCAGGTCAACGGTCCATCCCTTTAGCTCCTCCCTCTTCGTGCCTGTTGATGTCTCTTGCCAGCCTCTTGCTCTCAGGCCCAGGGATCCATCGCCCAGGTTTCCCATTGAATATCTTCCTCTTCGAGGTTTCTCCTGATCCCGCAGAGAACCCCTCGGAAGAGGACGTAAGAGGAAACACACAGACTCCTGAGTCTACAACATCTGATACCGACTTAGATGAGTTGGAGGGTTCCCCTCCCCTCTGAGGATGTCTCCTTTTCAGACATCCTTGAACTCCTCAAACAGAGGGGAACTGACCCTCCATTGACCCCTCCGAGGATGAGTCGGTATACCTGGAGGCTTTGGATCCCGACCCTCCACCTCCTGGGTGTCTCTGCCTTCGACCCACTCATGCAGGTAGTGGCTCGAAGGCGTGGGCAGCCCAGATTCTGTGGAACCTGTCCCCAGGAGGCCATCCAAATTTATTACGCCCCTTCAGACAAGCAGTTTCTTTCTAAGGGCGCTCTGTGGATGCTATGGTGGTGGCGGCCACCAAGAAGGAACTTCTTGGATCCTTCCGCCTGTCCATCCTCCTAACAAAGATTCTAGGACCATGGATAGGTATGGCAAGCGGATGTTTTCTTCAGCGACCTTTGCTATGCTCGCTGAACTACCTTTGTCATTTTACCAGACTTCAAAGAGATATTCTCAAGGAACTAGGTGAAGTGGTTCAGGATCCTTCAGCTGCTGGGGCTCAAGACAAGATTGCCTCACAGCTAGCGATCCTAAATTGTTTAACCAACCCCTCCATGCGGCTCATATCCTATGCAGCCGATGGAGCGAGCAGCCAGGCCTGGATGCGGCTTTGTAATTTCAAGGACCCATTTTTAGACCCATTTCCCCTTTGATGGTTCAGCATTGATCGGACCACAGGTGAAGGAAACCTTGACCAGGTGTGAGCAAGACGCCAAAACTCTTTCTGAGTACATTTTTCCACCCGTCTAGACCCTATCCCAAGGGTCAGAAAGGAGGAAAGATGTGGTTCCGTAAAGCCCAAGGAGCAGCGCCGACACACGTGGTCAGTTTACCCCCAGAGGCAGAGGGGCAACAACGCCCTAGAGGCAGGGGGTCACCAGAATCAGGGTAACAGGGAGCCTCTTCCTGACAAGCCCTTTCAGCATCCCTGAGGTGTTGCCCGACTGTCCACCCTTGGAGGCAGTCAGGGGAAGGATATCGCTGTACCCAGTAGCCTGGCGTTCCCTCTCACAAGACATGTGGGTACAGTCGATCATATCCGAGGGTTACAAAATCCCTTCAAAAGGTATCCGTACCCTCCAATCCTTCCAGACATCTCACCCGGTCAAGGGATTTGGCAAAACAGGAGGTTTCAAAGCTCCTAGAAAAAGAGTCCAGACTGTTCCAGCAGACCAAGTAGGATCCTGCGTACTCAAGATTCTTTTGGTCCCCAAAGGGGACGGAGATTGAGACCTATTTTAGACTTGAGCAATCTAAACAGATTTGTCAAGAAGGCAAGATTCGATGGTCACGCTTCAGTCCATTCTGCCCTTTCTGGGCAAGGACAACTGGTTGTGCTTTAGACCTTCAGGACGTGTACTATCACATAAAGATACACAGACGCTTCAGGAGGTTTCTCCGCTGCTGGGGACTAGTCATTATCAATTCAGAGCCCTGCCCTTTGGCCTCACTTCAGCCCCCAGAGTGTTTACCAAATGCATGGCAGTGGTTACGGCTCATCTGAGACGTCAGGGATTCAGGTGTTTCCTTATTTAGACGACTGGCTCCTCCGCCACCACCAAGCATCAGCTTCTTCAGAGCAGAGACTACACTCTGCAACTTTGCAAAAGTTGGGAATATCGGTGAATTCGAAAAAATTCTCTGCTGCCTTGCCAATCTATCACCTTTATAGGCGCAGAACTAAACACCGTCAGTATGTTAGCCAGACTAACAGATCAGAGAATTCTGGACATCCAAAAATACGTTCGGATCTTATTGCTGAGCAGCAAAGTCAAAGCCAGATTGGTTCTGAAGGTTCTATGTCTTATGGCTGCAGCCATTGTTCTTCTACCATTAGCTCGCCTCCAATCGCCTTCTACAGTGGATGTTATTCACTCAGTGGTCGCTCCAGAACCTTCCCATGAGGCACAAAATCTTGGTTACACAATCGCAGGACTCATCTAACCTGGTGGATATCTTCCCTCTACTTCATCAGGGCCGACCATTTGTTCCCCCTTCTTCAGTTGCCACAGTCACTACGGATGCCTCTCTGATCGGTTGGGGGGGGCATTATCAGGGCAGGATGGTCCACGGGACTTGGCAACCCACAGAATACCATCTGCACATAAATGTCCTGGAGATGAGAGCGGTGCTTTTAACGTTGCAAGCCCTCAACGACTTTCTTCCCCTGGACTATTGCAGTTCAAATGGACAACATGTCTGTAGTCTGGTACATCAACAAGCAGGGCGGGACCAGGTCCTATCCTTTGTGTCGAGAAGCTCTCAGACTTTGGCAATGGGCAATCTCCTCTCATCGGTTTCTGATAGCAACGCACATCCCGGCAGGTCCAACCTCTTAGCGGACAGACTGAGCAGAGCCATTCTCATGCCTCACGAGTGGTCTCTCAATCAATCGGTAGTGGACAAGATATTTCTGAAGTGGGGCACCCTTGTTGCGACTTTTGCTACACCCCAAAACAACAAATGCCCGGACTTCTTCACCCTCCCTACCAGGCCAACCCCTGAGAGACTCTCTAATCCAGGATTGGCCCTGGGACTTCTATGCGCTTTTCCTCCTTTCCCTTAATTCCACAGGTCATTCAGAAAGCTACTGTTTTGAGAGCCAAGTTGATTCTCATTGCCCCTTACTGGCCTCGACAAATTTGGTTTCCGACCTACATCGTCACCTCCTGGTGCAGCCTGCATCTGGACCCAGTTCCGGATCTTCTGATCCACCAATCGGGTCAACAGCACCGGGCCATTCGTTCTCTCAACCTCACTGCTTGGTTGCTCCACTTCCTTCCCTAGCCAGGCTTCCTATGATCTCTGATCCTGTCAGAGATATCTTAATAGCTTCCTTGAAGTCGTCCACCAGAACGGTTTATGCTAGCAAGTGGCGACGTTTTTCCTATGGGCAAACTCCAGGCACATTGATCCTTTTACTGCACCTGTGCATTCTGTGTTAGATTTTCTGGCTGAAGTTTTTCAGTCAGGATCTTCTTCATCAACAGTTAAAGTTCAACTGGCGGCGATTTCCAAATATCATGTTGGCTTGCAGGATCGTAACATTATGTCGCATAGACTATGCAAAGCCTTTCTGAGAGGAGTTTTTCTACTAAAGCCTCCAATAAAACATCCTCCTCCACAATGGGATCTGAATTTGATGTTAGCATCCTTGATTTTACCCCCCTTCGAACCGTCTGCTTCATGTTCCTTAAAGTTACTGACCTGGAAAACAATATTCTTACTGGCTGTCACTTCAGCAAGGAGGGTATCTGAAATTCAAGCTCTCTGCATCCATTCCCCTTACTTGGTTTTTCACAAGGACAGGGTATCCTTGAGAACAAATCCATCTTTTCTGCCCAAAGTTGTTTCTCAAACTAATATTAATCAATCCATCGATTTACCATTTTTTTTCCCCAAATTATTCTGACAAAGCTGAACAAAAACTTCATTTTTTGGATGTCCATCGTCAGCTCAGATATTATTTGCATAGAACTAAACAATTCAGGAAATCAGATCAATTATTTGTCTCCTATGCAGAAAACAGGAAAGGTCTCCCAGTGTCAAAAGTGACCTTATCCAGATGGTTGTCTTCCGCCATTTCTTATGTGTATTCAGAAGAGGCAAGCAACTACCCTCAAACCGAGGCACATTCAACCAGGAGCCTATCCACTTCTACAGCTTTTCAGGATAGGCTACCCATTGATACCATTTGTGCAGCAGCTACTTGGGCCCTCATACCTTTGTCTCTCATTATAAATTAGATTTGGCCTCCAGGGACAGAGCCAGTTTTGGTTCCACGGTACTCAAGAGTCTGTTCCATTGAGCCACCCGGGATACAGGTGCTAGGGACGCGGTCCCATCCAGCAAGAATGAAGGCGAGATTGACAACTTAACATTTAGAAGTTATGTACCTACCATAATGTTCCATGTTAGTTGTCTTCTCTCTTAAGGCCTTCCCCTGGCCTGGACAGATCTTGAAGAGTTTCTCTTTATCAGATTTACTCTCCTCAGTTCATTAGAGAGTCTATCTTAAGAACTTTTTGCCTAGTTCCTCTAAGCTAGTTTTTGCTCTTCCGTTGGGATTAGTATTATTAGCAGGGTTATTTAGCTACCAAACGAGATCTGAGGTAGTCTCGCCTTGCATCATGGGATATAGGGTTGCCTCGAGCTGGTAAAAGGAGTTCTCAAGCTAAGCAAGTGCCGAGTCGGAGCCGAGGATCGGCTCCGAACCCATCCAGCAAGAAAGAAGGCGAGAGAAGACAACTAACATGGAACGTTATGGTAGGTACATAACTTCTAATTATTGTATCTGCAATTTCTTTGTTGGATATGGGTGCTTGCAGGTCTAGTTTTAATTTTTCTGGTATTTTTTTATATTAGAACATTTTCCATCTAGATTTAATTGATCAATATGTATATTTTCTTTTTGGAAATGTTTCATATAGTGATTTCTGTAGGCATCAAGAATATCATCTATATCCGAGAAATGTTTCCCTTTCTTTTCATGGAAGATACTTATAATGTTATTAGCTTTTGATTGTATTTTAATTCTTGTGGATAAATTGTGTAGATATTTGGGAGAAGTGGCCAAGGTATTAATTTTTAGTTTTTTCTAAAGCTAGTTTTATCTGTTAGAATTTTGTTGTATTTATTGTTTAATACTTCTAACTTCTTTTTCATCTCCAAATGATTTTGATTTTTTTTTCAGCTTTTACTGACAAAAGTTTAGATTGTAGATCTAATAATTCAGAATCCCATTCTCTGACTTTTTTTTTGTACCAGGTTAGGGTTTTACCATATATGTAAGCTTTTAATGAGTCCCATATCATTATTTTATTTATCTCTGTGGTGTAATTAATATCTAAGAGGAACTGTAATTCAGATACTAACCAGGGTTTTAACTCTTTAATTTTAGTTATATAGGCTGGAATTCTGGAGTTAAAGATGAATGGTGTGTACCTATTTTGAAGTTTTAGTATCAATGAATTGTGGTCTGAAATGGGGCAGGGAGTGATTGAGAAATTAGTGTAAGTCATGGGCAGCAAATATTTTATCTATTCTTGTTTGGGTACCAAATCTGTGATCTTGATGGGAAAACAAAGATGTATCTTCTTTAAATTTGAAAGAATCTACAAGATGAAATGATTCTACCCACTTGTTTAAAGCTTTTGATACAGCAGATGTACGCAGCGGTCTTTTATTTGTAGTTTCAGAAATATCAAATATACAGTTAAAATCTCCTCCTAATATTAAGTTGCCTTTATAATTATTGGAAATGAAATCCAAGTGTTTTTTTAACAGTTCCTGTTCCAATTCCTGGGAACCAGTATAGATTGGCTAGGACCCATACTTTGTTGTTATATTTAACTATTACTAATGCCATAAGGCCTTCTTTATATTAATACTTATAAATGATTTCTGGGTTAATCACATTTGTTTTCCATAAAATTGTTACCCTTTTTGTCTTTGTCTTATAAGTGGATTGCACCAGTATCCTGTATTCCTTAGGATTCCATTTGTAGTTGTCATTTGTTTTGAAATTAGTTTCTTGAAGGAAGACAATTTGTGCTTTGTTCAATTTTAAATATTTCAGTAGATTTGATCTCTTACTAGGATTGTTTAAGCCATTGGTATTTAAAGATAATAAAGTTAAATCCATCTTAGGTTATTTAGACTATGTATTTTTTGTTTATTGTGACTATTAAACATTTTCATATGATAGCTATAAAGTATATGTTTGAGCTTTTAAAGGAGATTACCCGTTTTATACTTTTGAATATTTACCAATAAAGTAATGTTTTGGTCAGGCATGCTAAAAATGTTTTTGTGAAATAAATTTAAATTAATAGTAAATGTTAACAAAACTAAGATCTGTGCTAGCCATGGAATGAAAATCATTCCTAATCTGATGGATAAATCTAACTCCATCAGATTATCACTCATACCTTGACAATCCAGGGCATCTGAGCTCCATAAATTGAATTATCATATGGAGAATATTTGTAATAGGAATAAGCAATATTTATATTATTTTGATCAGATATAGTACTATTGTAGATTAGACCGAATTCTAATACAGTATAAATGTCTACTTATTGTATAAGCAATTAATATTTACATGAAAGATAGATGACAAGCAATTCAGTCATAGTAAAGTAGGATGTATCATATATAAAACCTAAGTAAAAGATTATAGCACACCGTTAGTTAACATATTCACCCTTACTGATGAAGTCTTTCAAAACGTATTACTTAATATAAATAGATGGTAATAATATTTATACTTAATGTTTATAATACAGTGTATTTTACTGGATGTATCAGAAGTTATATTTCATTGTTTGCCAGCATTTAAGTAATCACTTTGTTTGTTGCTAACTTACTTAAAGCATCAAGTTTGTTTTATGTGAACATTGATGAAAGTTAGTGCATTTTAATTATCAGTGCATCCCTCTTCACCCCATTTCCTACACATAAGGATTTTCATATCTGTCATTTCTTATAAAATGAGTGAAATTATGGGTTAAAAACAACAAATTCATATTGTGATTAATGATTACAAGTTCCCTTTCCATATTCATAAATTGCCATTTTATGGCATATACTGAAAGTTTTTAGATTTAAATGGCAACATTCTTATTTTGTATAATCAGCAAAGGTTAAATTGAGTGATTACTGTCAATTTAATACTATTTGTTCAGAATATGATTGTTACATTCTGTGACATTACTAGTTCAGGCTTATATTGTTTCCCTTGAACAACTTTGTCAGTTTGATGTCATGTATAAAACATTAGTTACCTTGGTAACAGCTTAAGCATTATATATGGTCAAGATGGGTTACAAAGCTACAATTCAAGTAAGCAGTTATATGACTTGTTATGCACATTTACTTATATGAGAAAATCATCATGCTTCCCCTTGGTGTTCAATATAGTGTATGTCATTTTTGACGAGTTAAAACAGTAATGTTATTATACACAAGCCCATGTTGTTAAACTGCGTGTCTATTGTCAATTTAATACTATTTGTTCAGAATATGATTGTTACACTCTGTGACATTTCAAGTTCAGGCTTCTATTGTTTCTCTTGAACAACTTTGTCAGTTTGATATCATGTATAAACATTAGTTACCTTGGTAAATTTGTAAGTATTATATATGGTCAAGATGGGTTACAAAAACTACAATTCAAGTTAAAGGAATTATATGACTTGTTATGCACATTTACTTATATAAGAAACTCATCATGCTTCTCCTTGATGTTCAATGTAGTGTATGTCATTTATGACAAGTTAAGACAGTAGTTATTATACACAAGCCCGTGTTATTAAATCCTATCTTTAAAATCTAAATTCAGCAGACTGATTCATCTTATATGATGATTATATATTGTATGTCTAGATTTACTAAAATCATACATTACATAACTATTGTGTGTGTTTTTTTTGTCTGTTGCTTAGTTATTTGAGAGACCACAAGCTGTAATGCTTATTATTAGCTCTTTCCAAGCATGTTTATACAGTCAGTAGACTTTAAATTATGAGACCCTTCTAGTTTTTTATTTGTTATAAGTATGTTTCCATCCTTACATACACACATATCAGTACTTCAAGCATAGGTAACAATAACCATCCACTTTTGCCAGAATACCATTCACTAGTTCATGTGGTGTGTTTCCAGGCTGTTCTTAAAATATCCAAACCAATATTTGTCCTGTTACATTTTACCAGCCTGTTCCAAGCAGTGGACACACTGCCAGTCAACCACTGAACACACCTTCCATTCCCACAGATATTTCCACAAAGGAAATCTGATGAGACTCTAGCACTTCCCGGCAACCCCAAACACCCTTAGAATCAACTATCCCCATATGCCTAACACGTCCGAGCAAGCTCACTTCCCAGACCACTGCAAAGGGTTCTGCAGAAGACCAAGTGCTCTTAGTCTTTCACAATAACTCACACTTCCACTCTTATGTAAGTCCTTAATGTGTTTGGACCAAAATACATTTTAAATATAAAATATGCACTCTTATTATTATTTTTTTTTATCAAGAATCAACTTAATGAGCTAAATGAAGTGTTGGGAGACCATCAGTGTGTGTACATGTGGTTTACAACAGCCCTTTTATTATATATATATATATATATATATATATATATATATATATATATATATATATGTGTGTGTGTGTGTATATATATATATATATATATATATATATATATATATATATATATATATATATACTAATATATATATATATTTTTTTTTAAACCAAAAATATTGCCGAGAATCATCATGGAGGCTTATCAGAGCCATTAAGCATTATTGTGACTGTCTCCATTACCGTAGCAACCTGGGAGAGTCTTGTTTCTGTTAGTGTGTCTGTGTACTGCATACCAGAAGCTCGCGATGCACCTTAAGCAAAGCTTCACTTTACTGCAACTTCAAGCCTAAATTCCCTCCCTTTCTCCCTTTCAGCAAGGCAGCAGCCAGGAAAAGAACGGAGAGCAAACAGATTAAAAAAAAAAAAAACTCCCAACAAGCTACCACAACAAGAGATAACACACTCTTCCAGCCTTCCCACATCTCATTCACCAGATGTATATACAAACTATTTTGTGTCAGAATATCCCAAAACAACAGTTTTATTCACCCCCCCCCCTTCCCTTGGATCCAGGCTAAAACACCAAATGTCTCTTCCTAATACACAAGCATCAGTAAACCTCAATCACAAGCTGCAATCCACAGCTTCCCAGAGATGAAAAAGACAACATACAACAGCTGCCAGAGACAGCTGCATTCACACACACCATGTCAGGCTTAATCAAACAGCACTCAAAGCTATGATACCTGCCATAATTATTAACTATGTATGCCATTTGTAATAGCTACCTGACACAGCTACATCCATGCACACTATATCAGGATTGATCAAACAGCACTTGTAGCTGTGATACCTGCCATAATTGATATTAACTATATTTAGACAGAATAATGATGACATTTGTACTAAGAGCTTGCTACTGTTATTCAACCAGGATATACGACATTTCTAAGTCCTACTTTAACTGAAGAAAGCATTAGTCTCCATGACAGTATTTTTTTTTCAAAACACTCTACTGTTACTGCTATTATATATGATGTTAATTTGAACATTTGAGTCTGAACTCTGATGAATGGTACCTTGTTGAATTAATTACTTAAATTATTATAAGTAAAAACAATGAAAAATGAACAAGATAAGTATTCATTGAGTTCAAGTAGGGGAATAGAAACTTCTTTGTTTATGTTATATGTTGCTTTGTTTGGCTTATATATAATGTAGATAGTAACCCATCTTGACCTACCTTTGTTTGTGAAGAATTACGGGACTCTTTGAACATTCTGAATAAATCATTACTGTTTCTCAGTTGTTTAAGAAACCCTCCTTTTTTAAATAAAAACAGATGACAAGTGATGTAACATGTCATTTGATACTTTGAGAGATGTAGTTGTAAGATTTATTTTTTGGGACAACTCTCTTGGAATCAGCTTTGTTTCTTCTTTCTAGCATCAGTCGAAGGATTTGTTTCTTTTATTCTTTTAAGAGTAGGGGCCATCCATTCCATTTCTTCTGGGATATGCACTATGTTGTTTTTGCTGAGTATAGTAGCTTCTTCTAAGTCATTAAAGGTTCTCATCTCATTGGCAAAAAGTATTTTTGTCTTGGCTAGAAAGGCCAGCTGTACTTTAATGTTGTTTTGTTGCAACAGTTTTATTATTGCCCAGACTTTTTTCCTTTGTTCTAGTATTCTGGAAGAATAGTCGTCAAACCTTATCAGGCTTTGATTGTATTTTAAGGGTGATTTTCTCCAAGCAGATTTTAATATTAGTTCCTTGTCCAGAAATGAAAGAAATTTTATAACTATGGATCTAGGTGGAGTATTTGTGGAGTTAGAAGCAGGTTTCCTCAGTGCTGTATGCACCCTTTCAATTCCAAATGAAAGTCCCTCTTTCAAGTCTAAAAATTCAGGAATCCAGGTTGTTAATAATGAAATAATATCTTCTGCTTCAGTGTTTTCAGGCAGACCAAAGATCCTTTTGTTGTTTCTCCTTTCCCTAAGTCATCTATTTTGTTAAGCAGCCATATATTCTGTTTAAGCAGAAATTCTTTTTGCAATTCTTTGAGTTTCCCTTCAATGTCATTTAGAGAAGTCTCTATATTTGTTATTTTGTATGGTGTTGCTGTAATAGTTCCTTACGAGTATTTTTTTTTTGAGAATTTAATTTGAGGTTTTCTAAGTCATTTTTAAAGCCATCTATCTTCAACGGTAGTTCCTGTTAGGTAGGTGTCATCAATTGCAGTTCTTTTTTCAAAGCAGCATTTGGATAGAATTCCTTGAGTTGTTCATATTCAGTGACTCAATGTATCTCCAAGTTACTTGACACTAACATTTTTGTAGTTTAGTAGTTTAGCTATAGATTTCTGATGTTTTAAACTTGAAAATAATAAAATGTTCCTATATTATTATACTAGTTTATGGAGCTCTCAAAATTCTGTGCTCTCAGTTGGCCATCTAGGCTCCGTCCCGCTTAATATTTTTTTTTAGTGATATGTTTTCTCCTAAATTATCACACTCTGTTTATTTGCCTGTTCTTCTTGACTTTTTTAGAAGACTATGCATGTTTAACATAGTATGCTTTTCTTTATTTTTACTATATCTATCAAAATATACATGTCATTTGTGCTTATCAAATTGGAGTATATGTGTTGCTTCATTTTGCCAGCTTTGGTAACCGTCTTTTTTTCTGGCCAAACCTTTTATCCTTTCTTATATGGTGGCTGTAAGCCTCATAGATTTGAAACCTTGCCATCTGTCTTTCCTGCCTACCACATTTGTTGTAATTTTAAGATCTCATAATGTTCCATGCAAGATATAAAATCACTCTCTGCCACTTTGTTGCTACTTGCCACATTCAAATATGGACTTTCAGGTTGCCATCTTATCTTTTCTAATCAGTCAGTGCATTGTACTATCATATGTAATATTTCTTAGATTCAGGTTTCATTTATTCTCATTAAATTTTCATTTAATTGTTTTTCTAGCCCTTTACTGTGCCACAAATCTGTCAGAGTTTCTTCCTCAGTCCTGTGATCCATACAATATCATCCTTTAGGCACTTCTGGACTAAAGGTTTAAACAAAATCTCAGTGCACTATTCACTTTTCATGGGGATTCCTTTCACTTCATAAGAATATTGCATATGAGACTCAAGAGTTAATTTATTATCTCCCTTTGATTTTTCTCCCTATGCTTTCTCTTCTCTTGTTTCCTTTATTGTCGCCATTTACTTCCAATATTTATTTAATATCGTTTGTTGTTTTCAAAGTTTATTTTCCATTTTTTCTGAGATATTCACTTCTCAGTATGTCAATCAGCAAAATCCCTTTCAATTACAAAATTCACTTCCCAGCCATCTAAGTAAAAGGACAGTCTGTTCTTGTAGATAAATCTGGTTAACTTTAAGATATGTTTGACAACAGCCTTTCATTCAATAGTGTATTTCCTTAGTCTCTGTCATTTTCAGTTTAGTTATAACTACTACCAGAGCCACATTTATTAGATTTTCAAAGAAAAGAAAACTTCTTTGACTCAGGTTTTTATTGCATATACGTTTTCCTAAAATTTTGTCTAAGCCAGTCAGTCCTGTCATTATTCTAACCTTTCTTCATATCCCAATCTGCAGTTTTCCTTAGCTCTTTCAGATCACCTTTGTTTTTCTTCTGTGTCTTTATTTACTTCTGTTCATGCTATTTTATTCTAGTTTCTCTAAATCCTTCCTTTAGAATCTGTTTTTTTCTTTTCTTTTTCCCTTCTCTCTCCTTTATCACTTTTTAGGCCTACTTTCTTTCTTGCATCTGCAGTTGTACTACTTTCTCCATGTGTACTTCTCTAACTTTTATCTTTTTCATTCCTCTCACTGTTTTTGACTTGTTCACTTGCTCCTTTATTTCCTTATTGTTTTTCTGCCTCCACTTTTCTGGATTTGTCCTTTGCATTCTTTTTTCTTTCACCTATTCTTTTTTTCCAATATTTTTATTAAATTTCAGTAATTCATCGTATACAGATGTGCAAATTTTTATAATCACATCACAGTGTCATTTTTTATTTCTCCATTTTGCTCAACTAAATAGTTTAATTTTGTCCAGTATTTGAAATCTAGATTAGCATTTTAAAGCCGTGGTGGTACAGCGGTAGCATTGTTGCCTCACAGCAAGAGTTTCTCCTGTTCGATTCTTGGCTGGAGTGCCTTCTGTGTGGAGTGGCCTCCGAAAAACATGCGTGAATGGGCGGACCTTCGTTGAAGGTTGGGTGTCGGGCTGGCAACTTGGCACCATAAAAATTGACTGCCAATCATTAGCGGACCGGAGTTCCATTGTGGCGACCCCTAACCGGGAAAAGCCGAAAAGACAAACAAGACAAACATTAGTATTTTAGATCTTAATTTTATAACTTTTATTTTTCTGACATTCTATAATTGGCTGACTCCTGAAAATGTTGAAATTATGACAATACATCTCTTCCATTCTTTGTGATTATTTTCTTGCAGTTGCAAAAAAACCACAAAATAATAAGTATGGTACTAATTTTTAATTTTTTTTTACACAGAAGAACTGGAACATTATAAGTCATTGTCTTTGTGATTATGTAACTATCTGACTACACCACTTTAAAAACGTTTATATGTCACTCCAAAATGTATTTAGTTTCTCAAATTCAGTTAATATTTGTTGCCAATCAACTTTTAATATTTTATAAAAAATCTGACATATTTCTTTTGTTTTATGTATTTTGTTAATTTTGTGACATTATAAACACTCTATGAATATACTTCCAAGTAAAAAAAAAATCCAGAACATACCAGATGGCAGACTCTCTAACCTCATCATTAAATTGCTTATCGCTGTTATTCTTTGCTTTTACTGAAACATTAAGAAAACTTTCCTTGCAAAGTGCACTTAATGTATAGAAACTAAAAGTTTTGCCAGGATGGTCCATGATCATCTCAACTGTACGCATGTCAATTTCTGAAGTGCTTTCTGATATATTCTTTCTTATTAATACCAAACATTTTAATAATTGTTTTAGGGTTAAATCTTCAGCTGTGGTATCCAAGAAGGCTTAGAAAAATTTCTCATTAATGTTTGGTCAGAATAATTACCCCCACCCAATGACTGGTGTGCTGTAACTGAGGGAAAGTGTATTTCTACTTAAGTTATAGGAAAGTGTATTTCTGCTTAAATTATTAACAGTCTGCTGCTACAGTACAAAACTGTTTATAACTAGTTGAAACTTTTGCTGCTTGCTTCATTATCCAAACAGGTTACAACTAACTGAACATTTTGCTGCTACGGTTTTTCCAGCATTTTGTGGTATTGCGGTTTAGTTTGCTGTTTTACTGCTTCATCTCATTCTTTACACTCTTGGATTTTATAGCTTTGGTCGTCCTACCTTGTTTCTTTTGTTCTATTGTTCATTGCCTTCTGGGATTGGACCTTTGTCAGCAGTATATACCTTTGTTTTTATATTTCTTTACACTCTTTCTGCACTTTCCTTTGTCTTACTGTTTATAACCTTTCAGTGTTTTCGTTTTATCTCTTTTCTACTGCTGATCCAGAGTATCTGCTTTCTCCATGCTTCTTTCAAATTTAATGTCTGGCAACACGGAGGATTAAGACCTTAAGCTGTTAAGCTACTTGGCACAGAGTTTGATTCACTCAGCCTTTGTTTGCCTCCTGTGTGACCTTGATGAAGTAACTTAACTAGCCAGTGGTTTGTAGCAATTGGAAATTTTGGCTAGGGTCTTTAATGGCCTTCTCACACTGCACATCTAGTAACTGCCTCATCATCGTCATCATCATCATCAGCCCCCTTTTTCCCATTTTTCTACATGGGGTTGGGGTATTGGGTTAACTGTCGCCAACTCTCTCGATTCAGTGCCACACTCCTGCCTTCTTCAACACTCATGCCTGACTGTCGCAGATCTTCTTTCACACAATCCATCCACCTCTGTGCTGGGCATCCTCGCATCCTCTTACCTTCTTCCTGTCTGTCCCAAATCTTCCTAACCAGACTGTCTTCTGCTTTTCTACACATGTGCCCAAACCATTGTAATCTGTTATCTTTGATCTTTTCAGCAGTTGAAGCTACTTTGGTTTTTGCTGTTATGTCCTCATTTCTTCGTCTGTCCCATAGTGTGCATCCTACCACCTTTCTCAGGCAGTTCATTTCCATCATCTCTAGCTTCATCAACTGTTCTGCCTTTACTGCCCAGATTTCTGTACCATACTGTAGTACTGGTTGCACCACTGTCTTGTACACCTTACTTTTCAGCTTCTTTGGCATTCTTCTGTCATATACTACACCCAATACTCTAAGCCAGTTGGCTGCAGCCCCTCTGATTCTAGCTTTGACCTCTTCATTCAGACTACCTTTCTCCTCAACCACCCCTCCCATGTACTTGAAGCTGTTTACCTGTTCCACTATCTTCCCTTCTGTCTCCATTCTCAGCTTCTTCTGATTTCCCCAATTTGCTGCCATTACCGCCATCTTATCTGTGCTTAGTTTCATTGCATGTGCCTTCAGATTTGCATTCCATTCTATTGTCCATTGCTGAAGTTCTAGCTCAGAGTCTGCCTGTACTGCCACATCATCTGCATACAACAGCTTTGTTGATCCATCCCCTCCAACCTGTTTGCTAATGTAGTCCATCACCAGTATGAATAGCAGTTGGCTCAGAACTGAACCCTGGTGTACACCCACTGGGAAACCCTCTGTGAGGCCGAACACTGTTCGTACTTGAGTCATTGGATTCTTGTACATAGCCTGCACTAATTCTACCAATGTTTCTGGGACTTCAAACCACCACAGTACTGCCCAGATCAGCTTTCTTGGAACCTTGTCATATGCTTTCTCCAAGTCTAGGAATGCCCAGTTGGACTCTCTCCTCATCTTTAGCTTCTTCTCAAGTATTTGTCTCACTGCAAACATCGGATCAGTTGTGCTGCATCCTGATCTGAATCCAAACTGCTCATCTCCCATCTTACATTCTACTACTCTGCGTATCCGTTTATCAGTCTCCCTCTCCAGAACTTTCATGCAATGTGATAGGAGTTTGATTGCCTCTGTACTACCCACAGTTGTGGATGTCCCCTTTGTTCTTGTACACTGGCACGAGTATGCTTATTCTCCAGTCATCTGAGACAGGCCTTTCTCTCCACACTGCTGTTAGTACCCTTAGGAGCCATTTCTCCCTTATCTCACCCAGCATCTATATCATATTGGCTGTATGACCTCTTCTGAGCCTTCTGCTTTCCCTGACTTCATCTTCCTTAGTGCTGTTCTTACTTCTTCTAGGGTAGGCGCCTCTTCTTCGCTCATTGTAGGCTGTTTCTGGGGCAGTACAGCTTCTTTGGGGTTTTCTTCATTCAGAAGCTGCTGGAAATACTTCTTCCATCTGCCTTTGATGTCCTCTGGACTGGGGAGAAGGTTGTTGCTGGCATCCCTGATGAAGGGTGTCTGACTATCTTCTTTATCTTTCTGTCTTTCCCTTACAACCTGATATAGCTTCTTTCTGCCCCTTACTGAGTCATTTAACAGAAGTTGGTACAGTGCCTCTGATGCTCTATTCTTTGCTATTGCAACTTCTTTGTTAGCTGACCAGTATTCCTTCCTAGCCTGGTCAGTCTTTTCTGTCTCCCATTTCTTCCTGCTCACCTTTCTTTTGATGACTTTCTGGATTTCTGCATTCCACCACCAGCTTTCCTTATGTACCTTATTTCCATACCTGGCTCAGCCACATATCTTTTCTGTAGTCCTAACACATGCTGTTTTTAGCTGCTGCCATTCTTCTTCAGCTCCACCTATTTCCTCCTGTTCTTGGGGTGCTACAGCCCCAAGTAATTCCTTGAACTGCTGTACTTTCTCTCCAATAAACTTCCAGGTCTTCAGCCTAGTCTTTGTTGACCTTAGAGCCTTCTCAGACCACTGCTTGCAGCTGCTTGTGGCAGCTAGTGGTTTATGCTGTGGGCTGACTGTTTCACTGGGGATGACTTTGCAGTCATGGATTCTACCAAAGTGCCTTTTCCTTACTAGAAGGAAGTCTACCTGAGTTGCATGTTGACTACTCTTGTATGTGATCTTGTGACACTCTCTCTTTCTGAACCATGTGTTAGCTACTATCAAGCCATTTGCCAGACAGAAGTCTAGAATGGCTTCTCCTTCTTTATTCCTGTTACCCCACCCATGTGGACCCAGGCAGTCCTCATATCCTGTTCTGTCTGTCCTGATATTTGCATTCAAGTCACCCATTATCAACACCAATTCATGTTGTCGTGCTTTATCTAGTAGGTCCTGCAACAGCTGTCTGAATGCGTTCTTTTCCTCAGTGTCACAACCCTGCTGTTGGGCATAGGCTAAGATTATGAATACTGCCCTATCATTACACTGGAGTCTGACTGCTATGAGTCTGGCGTCTAGTAACTGCCTATGAATATATGAACCAGAAGCCTTTTCTTCAGACAAAATTTTTTTCTGTCATGTTCTAAACCTTCTACATTGCTCAAGACTTGGTGCTCGATTAGTCAATAACTACTAATCAAACTTACATAACTTATATCTGCATCTGTAGCAAATATAATCCTAGTGTATATAGCCATCATGGAGACCTTCTAACTCATCATCTCAGATTTATCACAAGACTGTAACAAAGTTTCCACAAGTTGCAAGTGGCGTAATCAAACTATTTTGTAAACAACATACAGATCACATAGAAATCCCTGGCAGTTAAGGCAGTAGGGACAGTGCTGTTACTTTGGATCCCTGTAACCAAATATCTTAAAATGTCTGTCTAATAGTCTGTCATGTCCCCATTTTATTTAAGTTTATAGAATGCTGTAAACAAACATATGACTTGGCTGTGGTCACTGATAAAACGCAGTACTTTTTTGACAAGTGAAAGTAGAAATTATCATCTCACCCTTTCCACTGCAGACTGTTGCTTGGGAGTGTTGAATGCATGTCCAACCAACTTATTCAAATCTCTTAATGTCGAACTTTCTCTGAGCACATTGAGACAGTAGATGCATTCTCCTCCCCAAAAAATATTTTATTTTAAGTACTAGCTCCCAATTTACCCAAATTCAAAACGTGTTTGGATGATTTGCTTTAAGGCACTTTGCAGCCTCTGACCAGCAGCAAGGACATCCATGGGCATAAGGTGAATAGCCATTAATGTCTTCTGTTCTCTGAGGCAAGCCATCTCCTTAAAATAGACAAGCTAGGCATTCAAGTTCAGAATAACTGCCTCTTCAGGCTTTGCGATTGCATCAACAAGCGAATCTTCTCACCCCATCCTAACCCCTGCAAGGTTCGTAACCAGGATTGGTATAGGCTGGCTTAAGGCTTCAGGGCTTTTATGCAGAGCTTACAGCCCAAACTAGCCCAGCCATTTGTGTCAAAGATCTCACCTCAAAATAGGAATAGGGAACATTTCCCCCTTCCAAGGAGAGTAAGAACCTTCAGACTCAGAAGCGGAATACTTGATTTATATTTCCCAGATGTATTGCCCATAGTCTACAGCAGGTACACTGAGGACATCTTGTCCTCTGCATCATCACCACCAGAGTACAAGGCATTATGGTTCACAAGATGAAGATGTTTCAAACTGAAGTCAAAGAGACAATCCTGAAGCACAATGTGGACCTTCTGGGATTGGAAACTCAATAAGCCTGTTGTCATACTTTTCAATTTAGAGCCCTTGTACAATGTTTTTCTAGCTGCATCATTTGGGCCTGACTTCTAGTCCACTGCTTCGAATAATTCAAGACCAGTTTAATAGAGCCCATGATTTCTGTAGATATCTGCAGTACAGCAAATCCAGCAGTTGTATCACTGGTTTCTGAGAAAAGGTCTAACTTGACTACTTCCTCTGCACTTTCCATTGATTGGGAGAACTGGCCCCTTTGGAAATAACATCTGTATGGCAGCCACTCCGGTAGTATAAAAGAATAAAGCCCTTACTATGGCCCAGACAACCCAGGTTCGATTAGCAGTTCAGGCGAATGACAGAGTGGCAGGAAGGATGGGTGGGCAGACCTGTGAGCCCCTACTGTGTTAATCCTTGGTGGAGGCTGGGGAAGACACACTAGTAGACGTGCTTAAAGAGGGATGTAGGTTTTAGACATGGCTGAGCTGCTGCAGAGGTGCAGCAGTACTCCATACCTCTCAACTGTTCAGATTTTTGCTTCAGAATTTCCATCTGTTCCCCATAAAATGTGTGGTTTTCTGACAAATCATTAGGATGATATGAGGAATGAAATCACTAATGACACACATTTGAGTTTCAGACTTCATATCCTTTAGAAAATACATTTTAACACAAACTGTGTTATTCTAGCTACTTTCTAAGTTTATAAGAGCAATATTTAAAAATGTTCCCTATTTCTGAGCTTTTGTCCCCCCATTAGGTCAAGCTTTGTCCAGATTTCATGGACTAAGAGGTTGAGACCTATGCAGTATTCCATTACATCTCCATAAGCATACCATTAGGTCAGCAAGGGGGGCTGGGTAAGTCATAACCAAATCCCCACAGATGGATGCACAGACATGCAGAGACCCCTGGTGCCTTATTCAGTGACCAGCCCTGGCAACACCAGAGTAAGTCCGGAGGAGGGGGTAAGCAGCTGGTAGACATGGGCACAGACTGGTATCAGGATGCCAGGCTGGTATAATGAACTGTCAATGGTGATGGGGAGCCAAAAAAAAGAATATCTATATGGGAGCAAGTCTGGTCTTCAAAGCTCTAAAATGTTAAACACATGATTTGAACAAAGCTCAGCTCCTTAAAGAATTGAAGGAGAAGTTGCTGACAGTTTTCAGAAGACAAAACTGTTGGAGTTAATCTAGCTAGTTGTCTGAGTGAGCAGTTGTACGGTATAAGTGGTGTGCCAATAATCACCAAAGTAGTTCAAAAAATCTTTTATTGAAATAGAGCAGAATCAGCAATCGCATGGCATCAGTCTTCAGGTTAGCAAAGAATAAAAATCCGCACTGGTTTCACTGTGTTGCCCCACCTTCATCTGAGAGCAGTCATGCCATTAAGTGTGGCTGTGATGCTATTGTTGCAGCATCTAGGGATTTTGCCACTGGGTCAGTAATTAGAAGAGATGTGTAGATAATGATAAATGTCAAGATACATAGAATCTTAGTGCGTGTTTAGGTAGGAAACTGCTATTCTGACACACTGCTCAAGAAATATTCAGGAAGCTGGAGGAAAGCGAATAGCATGCAGTCTTAATTGTTTCACCCCCACCCCACCCCACCCCCAATTCCAGGGTATGAAAGAAACAGTCCATCCAAGAGCTTGACCCTTCTGATGGTAGCAGGGTAAAGGCAAGTTGGTGAAGAGTAAGAATGGAAAATATAAAAATAAATGGAAAGGAGATCATAAAGTGAGCCCCCCCCCCCCCTCACATTCTGTACTTCAGTCAAGTAGCAGCTATGACTGTCCCATGTTTCTACTTTCCTACTTACCCTTTCCCAAATGATTTTGAAGCCAGATAACCTCATTTACAGAACAGTGACAGAAAGTAACAGAGGGCAGTTTGGTTCATCATATGGTCTCACATGATACAGACTGTAATTCCTGACAAGACCACCATTTCATTTTAATCCAGCAGTGCCAAACTTGCTGAAGGAATAAGTGAACACATTCTTCAACCCAGAATTATTCCTGGTGCCCAAAAAAATTGGTACTTTGGGGCCCATTCTAGACTTGTCAAAACTAAATGATTTCCTCAGAGTGCCAGAATTCAAACATGCTCTAGATTTGGTTGGATACCCTAGCTCTGAAGAGTGCCTGCCTACATATTCCCATTCACACAGCACACACATACGTTCTGTTGTTTGAAATGGGGGATGTATCGTTACTAGGTTACCTCTTAACTGTTTGGATTGGCTACTGCTCTCTCTCTCTTTATGAAGTGCCCGGCTTCAGTAATCACTTTATTCTGAAGCAAAGGTGCTCAACATAATCTGGATGATTGCCTGATTCAGGCCCTGTCCCAGGAAGGGATGGAGACAGCTCTCACTATTACCTTGAATTTTTTTCTGAATCCTGCCATTTCTGTCATCTTGCCCACATACAGTCTGAACACATCTAGAACAGTACTATTTTGATGGTTTTAGTAGTTGCTACAGATCAGATGGCCTTCCTACAAATGGCAAAAGTGCACCTTCTGACAGGTTACATCACGGATGTATCCCACAAGAAATCAATGAATGCAGGAGAGTTCCCTATGCATTCTGGGTTGCATGAACTTGACAGTATTCATGGCATCTTTGGCAGGGCTCCACATGCTAAAGCTTCATTCGTACTTGGGAATATTTGGAGTCAGCATGCCCAGTAACTGAAGTTCTTGATACCCCTTCTGCCTTGTTGTCAGGTAGGAGCTCCAGTGGTGGATCCAACAAGTCCAAAAGAATCAAGGTGGTTCCCTACACGCAGGACTGTGACACCCAAACTCTAATGCTGCATGCTTCAGTGTGGGAAGCCCATAGGAGTGATATGAAAGTGCGGGGCACCTTGAACAAAGCACACTAAAAGAAGCATGTGGTGATTCAAGTGGTCAAGGCCCTCAAACCCATTTGGAAGTCAGTGGTCCTACAGACAATACCACAGTAATATGGTTGATAAGCAGGGAGATCTCACAACTACCTTCTTTGCAGGCTGTCCGTGAATATGAGGGAGTTATCTCTAGAATCAGGCATGATGACCAGGGTCTCCTGTCTCCAGTCCCAGCAGAACAGAAGCAGGTCACCATGAATGGATGCTGGACTTAGATGTATTTCTGGTGCTGATCACAGGTGAGATGTATAACAAATGGTCTTTTTTCACATTTCCAAGTAACACTTGAAAAAATCTGCTTTAGAGCACCTAAAAAGGAAGCTTGGGTAGTGGATACCTTCTTCTTCGGCTGGGCAGGTATCTCTGTATACTTACCTTCCATTCCCCCTACTCTCCGGGGTATTAACTAAAGTAAAGGAGGAGGGACCAAGGATGATGCTAATGGGTGCCCTTTTGGCCCAGGCAGCATTAATTCTGTCTCTTAATAGAAATATGAAGAGAGAAATCTCAGCATCTGTCTCCACATGTAAAACTTTTGGTTCAGATCAAGGAGTCCCTGATGCACCCAATTCTGTGCACAAAAAGACTAACATAATGTATTTCTAATCCAGCCATCCTTTAGTTACTGTTCTCAGAGGATGTGTTTAACATTATGAGGGAATGTCATATATCTACTGTAAGGAAGTCTTACTTAGGTAAGTGGAAAATAAAAAATGGTTCTTCCTTTGGTGCCTGCAGTAAAATCAGGCACACAACCTGTCTATCTCACACAACTGTGCCAGTCAAGGCTAGCTTATGCCTCAGTATAAGTACATCTTTTAGGCATGTCAGCCTGCATGCCTATGGACCCCCCTTTGACCTTCATTTCTGCCCATTAAACAGTTTTTGAAGGGAGTGCTACATTTAATGTCACTTAGAAAACATCATGTTGACTCGGTGCTTGACAGACTGAAAGAAAAAATGGTACAACCAGTCCAAAAGCCTCAATCCTTAAACATTGTTAAAAAATAGTCTTGGATTCTCTGACTCAAAAGTTATTCAGCCTTCCTTGCTTCCTGGATTTAACACCAACCCCAGCTCATCAGCAGCCAAACAGGACATAATAATTTTGCAGGAAAAGCCCACAGAAATACTGTGGATGGCTAATGGTAAACTAGGATGCATGGAAAAGGTATTGCACAGTGAAGACTCTAGCTTAGCTGTATCTTTTTTCCAGCTTTTACTGAATGATTTGTTTATGTAACCTTATTACCCTTTGGTTTGAATATTGGGGATACAGGGATGTTTGATGTCTCATGTATGGTTGTTGCGGAAGGCAAGACACAAAGCTTTACATAGGAACCCTCTTGGATAGGTTGATCCAAAGCAAGCTGGTAGGAGTGCAAACCTTAATTCCTTGGAGGCTAGCACATTTTTAATCTGTTTGTGATGTTATTTTCACTTTGCATTATTAATAAAGGAGTGATTTTTTATTGGAGATGGAACTTCACTTTTCAAAAGGGCTTTTAATTGCTCTCTGGTTTTTCACTCCTGATACACTGACCAATGTCTTACAATATTGAAGACAACTCAGGATCCAAAACATATATAGGGCTGGTCAGGACCACACAGTAGATGTTAAGTTGTCTATCTCGCCTTCATTCTTGCTGGATGGGTTCGGAGCCGACCTTGGCTCCGACTGCCACTCTAAAAAGCTTCGAGAGTTGGTTCCACCGGCTCGAGGCTCCCCTTATATCCCACAATGCTAGGCGAGAGTTACCTCAGATCTCGTTTGCCGCTACAGCATCGAGGTGTTGGTTTTTCTACCGGCTTGTTGGTAAGTGTAATTTTGGTAAAATTAGATCACTTAAAACCCTATATTTTTGAGTTTAAATATATTGCCCTTAGTGTAGTGGGTTTTTCTACTCCGGTTTTCCGGAAAATCCCAATTTTTTTCCCAAGAACTTTTAAAGTTCTCTCTCTTGGTAAACTTTAGTTAATTGTTTATTTTTGAGTTTTAAAAGTAGATTAGTGTAATCAGTGTGTCTGTTGAGTGTGTGTGATTACACTTTTGTTTAGGATGTCTAAAGACACAAAGGTCTCAGGCTTCAAGAAGTGTGATGCGTGCTGTCAGAAAATGTCTCTGACAGACGGTCACACTTCTTGTGTCTATTGCCTGGGGCCTTTGCACCTGCAGGACTCCTGTGCTGTATGCCACGGCTTCAGCCCCAGGGTCCTGCAGGAAAGAAAAAATAAGTTGATCCTGAGGGGTCTTCTTAAGCCGGAGGATTCCCTTTCTGTCTCTGGGAAGCCCTCTAAGGCTTCTAGGTCCTCGGCTCCAGCAACTGAGCGAGACCTAAGTTTCTAAACCTCCGCCTACATCGGCTCGGCTGGAGCTGATGAGTCTCAGTCCACAGTTTCTGTGGTTCCTCGGCTCCGGCTGGAGCCAAGGTAATAGAGGTTCCGTGTCGGCTCCGTCCAGATCTTGAACCGACATCGAGAAGAGGTCCAGGTCACCGTCCCTTGGCTCCGTTCATTCGGCTCCAGGATCTCCCTGCTGTCTGAACGGAGCCATAAATCTCATTCCTCTAGGTCATCGAGGCTATCAGATCATGACCTTCAGAGGGTAGTGAGTCGACTTCTTAAGTCCGAGGCACTAGCCCAGATGCTTCAGAGCCCGACTCATCAGTCGATGCCTGCCCTGTCCATCAATATATTCCTCCTCCGACTCCGTTGAGCTCGGGCCGGGTCGGTCGGAACCGAGACTGTGGTAGCGTCGGAGCCGATACAATTGTCTTCGGCTCCATCGCCGGCTCCGATTTCTTCCTTAGAAGAATCTCGGCGCGGACTTCCATCGTCGGCTCGAGGGTGGTGGCATCGGACCCTTGTCCGACCCGCTCTTCCTCTGGAGCTTCGGCGCTGGTGAGTTCGGCTCCGACATCGACCTCGAGCCATCACTGTCGGTGCCGAGGGGTTCTCAGCTTCTCGGGCGGGGACCTCTGGCTTTGCCTGACAGGGGTGCTTTCGAGGTCATGCGGTGTGTTAGAGCCTGGCTCTACTCCACAGTTAGGCGCCGTCCGCCCTCCCTCACGGTGCCTCAGGTCAAGTCGACTCACTCCCTCATCCCGGACCGCAGAGAGCCAGCTCCTCAGGAACCCCCTGTGGGATCTCATCCTCTTCGAGGCCTCTCCTGATTTGGCAGAAGAGCCCCTCGGAAGAGGAAGTGTAAGGAAACACATTGACTCACCTGAGTCAATCACATCTGATACAGATTTAGATGATTCGAGGTTCCCCGTTCCCCTTCTGAAGATGTCTCTTTGCAGACATTCTAGAATCCTGAAGCAGAGGGAAATTGGCCAGCCCTTAACCCTTAGGAGGATGAATCTGTATATCTTGAAGCGTTGGCTCTCGCCCTTCCACCTCCTGGGTGTCCCCCCCCTTTGACCCCTCATGCAGGTGGTTGCTAAAAGGCATGGGCGGCTCCTGATTCAGTAGATCCCACTCCCAGGAGACCCTCCAAATTCATAGCGGCACCAGCAGACAAGCAGTTCTTGACAAAGGAGTTTCTGTGGATGCTATGGTGGTAGCTGCTGCCACTAAGAAGGAACTAGCTGATCCTTCAGTACCTGTCCATCCACCTAACAAGGAATCTGGGTCCATGGACAGATGCGGAAGCCGGATGTTTTCGTCAGTGACATTTACTATGCGTTAAGCTGAACTACCTGTGCCATTTCACTTTCGTCTTCAAAGAGACTTGATTAAAGAAGCGGTGACATGTTGAAGGATCCTACAGCTGGGTTTTCAAGATAAAATGAACACTCAGCTGGCTACCCTTAACTCCATAGCCAACTCCTCCATGCCTCCTTTCTTATGCGGCTGATGGGCGAGTAGAGACATAGGAACAGGTGTGGCCTTACGTAGGCATGCCTGGATGCGGCTATGCAATTAGCGGACCCCTTCAAGGCGTCTTTCACTAACTCCCGTTTGATGGATCATCTCTCTTTGGTCCTCAAGTGAAAGAAACCTTGACTAGGTCTTGAGACTGATGGCAAGACTCTTTCTGCCGTCGGAGTCCGTTTTCTACTCCTTCTAGGCCTTACCCCAAAGGCCAGAAAAGTGGGAAAATGTGGTTCCGTAAACAAAATCAAGGGACTTAGCCTGGCGCACAAAGTGGTTACCCGCCAGAGGCAGGCGGGAATAACAATGGTAGCGTCTCCCTCGAGGCAGGGGGCTCCATAGAACCAGGGCAATCGAAGCCTTCTCTGATAAGCCCTTTCAGCATCCCTGAGGTGTTGCCCGGCTGCCCACCTTGAGGCAGTCGGGAAGGATCACTGTACCCAAAAGCCAGGCTATCCCTGACTCAAGACAAATGGGTACAGTCTATCATTTCGAAGGCTATTCTATCCCCTTTCTTAGCATTCGAAACAATCAAAAAATCCCTTCAGATGTTCCACCCGGCAAAGGGATCTAGCGGTTTTGGAAATTTCAAGACTGCTTGCAAAAAGAACAATTCAGCCAGTTCAGCAGACCAGCAAGGATCGGAATCTACTCAAGGTTCTTTTTAGTTCCAAAGAAAACAGGGGACTGGAGACCAATTTTGGATCTCAGTATCTTGAACAGATCAGTCAAGAAAACAAGATTTGGATAGTCGCGCTGCAGTCCATCCTTCCCCTATTGGGAAAAGGAAACTGGATGTGCTCTATAGACCTTCAGGATGCGTACTATCACAAAATGAACAGGCGGCTCAGAAGATTCCTCCGCTTCAGGCTGGGAACCAGTCATTTTCAATTCAGGGCCCTGCCCTTTGGTAGAATTATTCCTGGTGCCCAAAAAAATTGGTACTTTGGGGCCCATTCTAGACTTGTCAAAACTAAATGATTTCCTCAGAGTGCCAGAATTCAAACATGCTCTAGATTTGGTTGGATACCCTAGCTCTAAAGAGTGCCTGCCTACATATTCCCATTCACACAGCACACACATACGTTCTGTTGTTTGAAATGGGGGATGTATCATTACCAGGTTACCTTTTAACTGTTTGGATTGGCTACTGCTCTCTCTCTCTTTATGAAGTGCCCGGCTTCAGTAATCACTTTATTCTGAAGCAAAGGTGCTCAACATAATCTGGATGATTGCCTGATCCGGGCCATGTCCCAGGAAGGGATGGAGACAGCTCTCACTATTACCTTGAATTTTTTTCTGAATCCTGCCATTTCTGTCATCTTGCCCACATACAGTCTGAACACATCTAGAACAGTACTATTTTGATGGTTTTAGTAGTTGCTACAGATCAGATGGCCTTCCTACAAATGGCAAAAGTGCACCTTCTGACAGGTTACATCACGGATGTATCCCACAAGAAATCAGTGAATGCAGGAGAGTTCCCTATGCATTCTGGGTTGCATGAACTTGACAGTATTCATGGCATCTTTGGCAGGGCTCCACATGCTAAAGCTTCATTCGTACTTGGGAATATTTGGAGTCAGCATGCCCAGTAACTGAAGTTCTTGATACCCCTTCTGCCTTGTTGTCAGGTAGGAGCTCCAGTGGTGGATCCAACAAGTCCAAAAGAATCAAGGGGGTTCCCTACACGCAGGACTGTGACACCCAAACTCTAATGCTGCATGCTTCAGTGTGGGAAGCCCATAGGAGTGATATGAAAGTGCGGGGCACCTTGAACAAAGCACACTAAAAGAAGCATGTGGTGATTCAAGTGGTCAAGGCCCTCAAACCCATTTGGAAGTCAGTGGTCCTACAGACAATACCACAGTAATATGGTTGATAAGCAGGGAGATCTCACAACTACATTCTTTGCAGGCTGTCCATGAATATGAGGAAGTTATCTCTACAATCAGGCATGATGACCAGGGTCTCCTGTCTCCAGTCCCAGCAGAACAGAAGCAGGTCACCATGAATGGATGCTGGACTTAGATGTACTTCTGGTGCTGATCACAGGTGAGGTGTATAACAAATGGTCTTTTTTCACATTTCCAAGTAATACTTGAAAAAATCTGCTTCAGAGCACCTAAAAAGGAAGCTTGGGTAGTGGATACCTTCTTCTTCAGCTGGGTAGGTATCTCTGTATACTTAACTTCCATTCCCCCTACTCTCCGGGGTAATAACTAAAGTAAAGGAGGAGGGACCAAGGATGATGCTAATGGTGCCCTTTTGGCCCAGGCAGCATTGATTCTATCTCTTAATAGAAATCTGAAGAGAGAAATCTCAGTGTGTCTCCACATGTAAAACTTTTGGTTCAGATCAAGGAGTCCCTGATGCACCCAATTCTGTGCACAAAAAGACTAACAGAATGTATTTCTAATCCAGCCATCATTTAGTTACTGTTCTCAGAGGATGTGTTTAACATTATGAGGGAATGTCATATATCTACTGTAAGGAAGTCTTACTTAGGTAAGTGGAAAATAAAAAATGGTTCTTCCTTTGGTGCCTGCAGGAAAATCAGGCACACAACCTGTCTATCTCACAGAACTGTGCCAGTCGAGGCTAGCTTATGCCTCAGTATAAGTACATCTTTTAGGCATGTCAGCCTGCATGCCTATGGACCCCCCTTTGACCTTCATTTCTGCCCATTAAACAGTTTTTGAAGGGAGTGCTACATTTAATGCCACTTAGAAAACATCATGTTGACTCAGTGCTTGACAGACTGAAAGAAAAAATGGTACAACCAGTCCAAAAGCCTCAATCCTTAAACATTGTTAAAAAATAGTCTTGGATTCTCTGACTCAAAAGTTATTCAGCCTTCCCTGCTTTCTGGATTTAACACCAACCCCAGCTCATCAGCAGCCAAACAGGACATAATAATTTTGCAGGAAAAGCCCACAGAAATACTGTGGATGGCTAATGGTAAACTAGGATGCACGGAAAAGGTATTGCACAGTGAAGACTCTAGCTTAGCTGTATCTTTTTTTCAGCTTTTACTGAATGATTTGTTTATGTAACCTTATTACCCTTTGGTTTGAATATTGGGGATACAGGGATGTTTGATGTCTCATGTATGGTTGTTGCGGAAGACAAGACAAAAAGCTTTACATAGGAACCCTCTGGTATAGGTTGATCCAAAGCAAGCTGGTAGGAGTGCAAACCTTAATTCCTTGGAGGCTAGCACATTTTTAATCTTGTTTGTAATGTTATTTTCACTTTGCATTATTAATAAAGGAGTGATTTTTTTATTGGAGATGGAACTTCACTTTTCAAAAGGGCTTTTAATTGCTCTCTGTTTTTTCACTCCTGATACACTGACCAATGTCTTACAATATTGAAGACAACTCAGGATCCAAAACATATATAGGGCTGGTCAGGACCACGCAGTAGTTACTGACTGTGTTGTACTCTTTTCACATTTTCACAGCTGTAAACTGTATCCTTTAAAGACAGAGTTGTTTTGTCTGTCCTGTTGGCTGTTGTCAGAAGGAAGAATTGATATCTTAACCCTTTCCTTCAACCATGATGAAAGAATACTGTCTTATACAGCTCTTCAGAGACCACTTGCATTTGTAAGTATAGAATCAAAGGTTAGGAAATAATAGTATGTTTACTTTGCCCTTAACAAGTCAGACTGACTGTAACTGGCTAGCTTGTCTGTTTAGGGTCCGGTCAAAGCTGATTCAGCCAGAAATGCTACTGCCATTGCAAATTTTTCTTAAGGGTATCAGCTGCAGATAAGGCTGAGGCTGTGACCTGGCCATCCATTTTAACTTTCATCAAGCATTCTGGGATAGAATTTGGTTGTAAGGCAGCAAGTGGTTTACAGTCGGGTCACTGCTTCCATTTTGGATTCATAGCTAACTTATTTTGCTGGTAGGTTATTGCTAACAAAAAGACATGAATAAAGTAAAAGGAGTTGGCATAATAGTCAAGTTGTTTACCTCACAGACATACGGTACAGATTTTGATTCTCACCTTTGTTCACTGTCTGGTTATTGGCTGTGTGTGTAATAGACTGCAAACATTTTACCTATGAATATTACAGCACAGTTATGGTGTACTAGCACTAATGATGTACTTAATTGCCTTTTCTGTACTGACTCCTGCTTACACTTCCCTATTTTCAGATGTATTCGTGTTTATGTTGTGCTGTCATGGTGCAGTGCTCTGGAATAGTTCAACAGAGTTGTAGTATGTTCTAAAGATTAACTCCAAACTTTGGAGTCTCCACTAAAGGCATAGAGACATAAACCTGATATGGCTGATTGAGTTTATATTTATTTATATACATATATATTTGTTTGTTTACAGGAGTAGTACACTGATCTCAATAGTCCATTTGCAGGCACAGCCTGGTTGCAAAGATCACATAAGAAATGAACAAACATTTGCAGATACAAAGATAAGCTAAAAAACAAATGTGTATATACATATTTACAGATGCAAGAATATTCTACAACATTTGGATCAAGAAGCAGTTAACAATGGCATAACATAGATGGAAAAATGGAATTATGCTTAGCAGAGCTTTATGGATAAGATGTAGCCATAATGACTAAGATGGCTTATGCTACAGGATAGCAGTATATAATTGTATAGGTAGGTATGAAGACATTAGAAGAGATGAGTTAAAATAGTTCCAAGAAAGGATAGTATGGGGAGAAGTCAAAGAAAAGTTGAGAGAGGTAAAAAGGAGAAGTGTCAGAGAGAATAAATGGTCTCACAACTTTATAAATGGGATGGTACAGTATGCAAGCCTTATAGATTATGTTTGTGTTATATTTTCCTAAGGTAGGCTGGCATGACTTACATATTGTTATAATGGACTGTTGGGGGAATCCAAATGCAGGTTATCATGTGACAGTGTGAACGTTTGATTTAGAGCTAGGGGCTGTGGCTCCAAAAACAAAGAATTCACCCCTCCCAGTCTGTACTGTACTGCCTTCTGCTATTTATCTTTTTATGTCTTTGTCTCCAGACCTCCCTGACCATGAATTATGTCCCCCGTGTGATTTACTACCCCATTCATTTTCCCTATCTGCCTAGACTTAGCATCCCATTTTGCCCTGTGGTAGAAATCTCCTCCTTCTGATAACTTCATTTTGATGTTGAGCATAGAGGGTGTGAATTCAAGTGACTCATCAGGGCAATTCTATATGTGTGTGGAGCTGCAGAAAAGGTGCAGCTTATCGAATGGTGCGCACTCAGCCCAGACCTTACCACTGCATGCTATACACTTCTTCCACCAGAAGGTGTCAGCTTCACAGTGGACTGAACTATCGCCCTTCTCAGACAGCTCTTCTAATCCTTGGGCTGCTAATCAAACCCAGGGTATCTAAACCGAAGTACAAGCTTTATTCCTGTATGCCATGTAGGCCGCTACAACATTCTAAAGTATGTATACAGTGGTCTTTGGTCTTCCTTCCTTTCCCTGCAACTGCAAATATCATTGCTTTAATATGTGAGTAATTATGTATGCATTTTATGGCAGCGGTCATTGCTATTGTCACATATGTATTTTGCCTTTTGTAGGTGTATGCATTCTATTTTTGTATGTTGTTATTTGGCCTTCACCCTGGTTGTGACTGAAATGGGTTCATCTTGGGTCTGTTCACTCACCTGTTTTACAAATAATAAATCAGTGCAGTGGTTAAATGCTGTCAGTCTACGTAGTTCTTTGGAGGGATGGACATTCTATTGCCGGGGATAGGGAGTCTGTCTGAGACACAGACATTTTTCATAAGATATGACTACCAAAAAGACAGCACTAATCAGTCATCTTTCTTTTTTAGATGGCGGTCGTACACAACCGTACTGTCCTTGTGGAAAAGACTTCAATAGTTTTGAGAGAGCCTGCTCTCTTTGTATAGCTATAGATAATGATTTGGATTGTTGCAGTTATATAGTTGTCTTAACCTTGGGGTCATTGCTTGTTTATGTTTGTGTTATATTTACTGATATCTGTTTACCATAAGTATCTCATAGAGTTTCTCTTCAGAAGAACTGAAGAGGGCACAGGCCAGTGTTGCTCTTATGGGACACTTGTGCTGCAGATGCTGGTGTCAATAGTCAGATAGCTGACTGCTGGAATTTTAAATATGAACATGATGAGCTTTGGTGAGTGGAGTAACAAATGTAAGAGTGGTGCTACAGGAATCCATCCCTTGAAGACTAGCTCGTAGGGTAAGCATCCTCACACAGCTGTAGTGATGCAACCTCTGAAATGCTCCATTTGAAGCCTCTCCTTTTTGTATGAACGTACAGAGTTTTCCCAGTGTCTTTACAGAGTATTTGATGAAGGTTCCTTGTTGCAATTTCATTGCCTGAAATTGAGAATGCCTGCAGTTTTGAAAATGGAGTTTCTGTATTTACCACTTCTCTTGAGGTGTATTGACGTCTGAGGCAGTATGCTTAAAAGTAAGGGCTGTGGAAGTGTAGGATGTCCATATGCCTCACAAAAATCACTTTAAAAATCCCCATTTACATAATCATGAGAATATGCAATTTGGTCATAAAACTGTGCTAAGAATTTAAGAGTGTTCTGACCTAGCCTGAATTTACAAGCACAAAAAAGAAGCACTTGCAGCAATTTTGGAATTCAAGCAGAATGTTCTGGTTTTCTCTACTACATTTCAGAAGATAAGGTGGTCAGAACAGGTGTTCATATTCTGAAGTCACAGCAGTTTGTTCATCATTAGCATCATCAGTTGCATAATCAGTTGCGTAATCATGTGTTATCTGCTGTACAGAATGCATTTAACAAACTGAGAGCTAACAAATGCACTGAGATGCTAGTGGCTATTTAACTTAAAGTGAAAAAGTTTATGGTATATCTATCTATCTATCTATATATATATATATATATATATGTGTGTGTGTGTGTGTGTATATATGTATATATATATATATATATATATATATATATATATATATATATATATATATATATATATATATATATACACACACACACACACACATATTTATATTTGTGTGTGTGTGTAAGAAAAAAAAGTGCACTTTAATTTGTTTGACATACTAAAAAGACATGGACATATTGTCAACCTGGTTTCTAATTTATCACATGGTTATCCTTAGGCCAAAGACTTTCTGACCTCCAAATTGTGTAACTGGCAAGAAATGTGCGGTGATGCCACAAAGGTACCAGAGACTATAACTACTATGATAGAAAAAGTAAAAACACCAAGTTCTACTCCCCTTTCGGTCACACCACAACCTTCTCCAGTGGTCGATAGAAGGGTAAGCTTCAGCCATTCATTGTGGTACATGTATCCTTGTTTGAATAGTTGCACTAACTTTAGTTTGATAACAAGATAAAACCATTTATGGATGGTACTTTCTAACTCTAATATGTCTCCTTAAGATATTTCAGTTACTTCTATGAGAAAACAACTTGTGTTTGAGATTCATGTTAAACAGACTGTAGACTTTTAGAATGCAGAAACTTGTAGGCATTGAAGAATGACATCTACAATACAGAGAGACTTTCATAACTCTTCCAATGCTAGTGAATACAGTACAGTATATGTGTGTGCTTATTGCCTCTCTTAATGGATGAATGTATGATGGAAACAGTTTGGAAATTGGTCATTTATTATGTTTTTGCAGATTTCCATGATGGAGCAGCCTGTCACCCTACACGGTTTTCAAGTTGAAGTGATGCTCAGGTTATACCTTCATATAAGTTCATGCTCAGTGAACTTATTGTTTCAGACATTTTAATACACAATAGTTTATTTTCATGTTTCTACAATGTACCTGTCAACCGTATCGAATTCCTCCAAATTTCCCAGTTTTGAGGCTAAAACAATAGGGTGCCATAAATTCCCCAGTGGCCTCTTCAAATCACGTTTTTTTCTTTATTTGCAATTTTTACGATAATGTTGACATCCTTACTTTTTGTCCCGACCTTTATTTAGTCAAGTTTACATGCCAAAATTATCCCGCTTGATGCATCTTTCTCTCTTTATATACTCATCAAAGGCTCGCCTCTTGTTTCTAATGACATCTCACCCTGTTTGAAGTGTTTGTACAGTACCTGCATGTCACACATTCATCTAGCTAGGGATCAGTGCCAAGATGTGTTTCCAAAGGAAATGTAAAACACAAGCTGAAAGTTCTTAGACAAGGCAAGCTGTAGATGCAATAACTTATGGCATAAACAGAAAGCATCAGCTGAATTATTTCATGCAAAAAGAGTAGCAAGTTCCCAAGTGTTAGAAGAGATCAAGGCAGCACCACGTCCAAAATAAAAGGTGAGATAATTGTCCGGTCTGCACCAGGCTGGAAGATTGTTCTTACCACCGAGGATGATGTACGCATCTATGAACATCCACTTGGAGAAGCTGCAGGAGTACAGAAATGTGGCTGACATATTCACTTCTAACCCCCAGGGCATGCTGAAATTTCTGCTCTTAAATTCAGAAGGAAATACAAAACACGATTTACTGGTTTCACACACACCACTGCTAGACTGAGTCTATCTTTACTGTAATAACTGCCAAGGGAGCTATTAAGCTGAGCCAAAAGTCAAGGATCCGTGTAATTGTTATTAATTGTGGGCGCAAACAGTAACCCAGTGTGCCCGGAGTTACTGTTATTAATTGTGGGTGCAAACAGTAACTCTGGACACACAGGGGACTTTAAGTTTCTTATCAATAATATTGTGACTAATGTTTATAAAGCATGTCTGGTGAAATGTATGCAGATTTATATAGCCAGCAGTGCATGAGGGTCACATAGTGCGGGCCTATGAGTGACACCTACCAAGGCGGATGAGTCAGGATGTCAGTTAAGAATGCTTTATTTACAAACTTTTCACAGCTAGTTGGCTTTGTTTTTGTTTGAAGACTTCAGTGAAAGGCAGGGAGGGCATTCGTTACCAGGTAATAAACAGTTTAATTTTTTTTTTTTTTTTTATCAGCATGTATAAAGGTCAGGTCTGTGGTGATGCAACTGGCTATGAGAGAAATATTGTTTTGGATCATTTTGCCTAATTTAAGAAATATCATCTTTCAGATAGTCTTGTGTTATATTACAGTCTGCTCGTCATATGTGGTATTGACATATATTTTTATTTAAATAGCCATTGTCTGTCAGACCATCTTATTTTTTGCGCTCCTTTCTTTTATCACCTTTTTTTGTATGTAGAGGTCGTCGTAGTACATTATTTAACCTAAAATGGATTTGAAAGATCAGTTTTGTCATGTTACTAACTGCAGAAACAGCTGTAGGGTTTATCGGTTTCTTTCCTCTAGATTCAGAGTCTGATGTCATGATTTTTGTTCATATTGCTTGTTTTCTTTTAGATCCTAAATCTAACGCCATTCATTGCAAATGAGTATGGTACCAGGAATTATTCTCTTTTATAGCATGTAACAGAGCTGTAATATAGTACAGTGTGTGTGTGTGTGTGTGTGTGTGTGTGTGTGTGTGTGTGTGTGTGTGTATGCGTGTGTGTGTGTGTGTGTGTTTCATGTCTCTCATATATTTATTGATATTTGATTACCAGGAAAGTCCGACTGGTAGAAGCCCATTTTCAGCAGAGGTCCAGGGAGAAAAGCTCCAAATTGTTACAAAACATTATAACAACAATAATTTTACAGTCTTGAAAAGTAAAACAAAAACATCTGCAGTTTAAATAATTATAACAAATTAGACCTATTATAAAAACATTGGTTGGGTATCGGCTTAAGTTATATGACAATCATTTAATATTTAGAGAAATTATAGACAGTTTGTAGAGAAATTAAAGGTAAGTTAGTCTAATACAAACATGAGTTGCAATTTGAAGTGAGGGAGAAATAGACGTATGCTGTATTTAGAGAGAAAGACAGGGAAGAGAATTTGATAGCAGTAAGGAAGTAAGTGAAGAAGGGAGAGTAAGGAGGTGTAAGGGATGAAAAGGTACTTGTTCACATTTAAAGATGTAGTTAATCCTGGTTTTGAGCAAGAATAAAACCAGATTTTAGCTAGGAAATTTGTTAGAACAATTTTGAAAGATGGGAGGGGAGGGTATAGACCTGATGGACACAGGTAAGGCGTCCCCTGGCCATAACAACCTTGTACGAGTAGAAACAATGCCCAGCAGATTTGCTAGCTTTGTAGACAAAGAGAAGTTTTTGGTCACTGGAACGCAATGACTGACTGGGAACATAGTTGTGTAGAATGTGATTTAAGTTTTATACAAGTTCGAAGTTTTATACAAGTTCAAATGTCAATATAGATAAAACAGTACTGTTCTGGTTATATTTTATTATTAATATTAATGTAGCGGTTAATTTTATTTTTATAAAAGAAAATTGTAAATTAGTTTTATACACATTCAAACGCTAATATAAATGAAATGCGGTTTATTCTGGTTATATTTTGCATTTAATATTTTGTCTTTTCTTCAATTTGTGTTTGAATGTTGGTATCCCACAATTCCACTGGAGTGGGTGATGTTATATAATTATGTATGCAAATGTTATTAATCATCATCCAGATTTTTGGCCAGTTGTACCTATTTTTCATGGACCTTTATCCAGATTTTTGATGTTTCCAGGTTGAAAGGTATGCTCTGCACTGTGTGTTTGTACTGTAAATTTTGTTTTGTTCTTTACTCACTTTTAACTCAGTATTATGTCTTCTGCAGCATTCACAAATACAGCAGGTTCAGTTCATTTGATTTTCTAAGGGGTGTTGCTGCTTTGTCAGGAATATGATGGTGATAACATTTTAGTACTGGGAGCTGAATTAACTCAGTTTATATATATATATATATATATATATATATATATATATATATATATATGCTTTTACCCTTTAGTTAAGGATATTTTTAAGACAATTGTACCAGCAAAATAATTATCCTAAGCAAATCAAATTCAGTTGACACCAAAACAAACCCAGACGTGAGATTAAGTGCTACGTATTAGCAGGTTTATATCACATAATCAAAATCCCAACATATCGAACACCATAAGCTCAAACTTGGAATTTCGAAATGTGATATAATCGAAAGCTCAGATCAGCAAATTTTTTCCCAGGGAAAAATTTTGCTGTTCTGAGAAATACACACACAACACAATCACACCAAAAAAAGTAATCCCCACATATACACTTAAAATCCTACTTCTAACCCTATACTAAACCGTACATACACTACTATCTATCCACTTACCTTAACCCAAACCCTAACCCTAAGGTCCGTAACTATCGCACACTCACCTTACCCACTCCCTAACCCTAAGGCCCCTAACTATCGCACATTCACCTTACCCGCTCCCTAACCCTAAGTCCTCTAACTATCACACACTCACCTTACCAGCTCCCTAACTCTAAGGTCCCTAACTATCGTACATTCACCTTACCCGCTCCCTAACCCTAAGGCCCCTAACCATTATACACTCACCTTACCCGCTCCCTAACCATAAGGTCCCTAACTATCCCATTCCCACATTCACCTTAACCCAGTCCCGTACCCTTCGCACCACAGTGGAGAAAATAGCAAAGCGGCAGAAATAGCCCACCGTATTCTTTCCCTAGGAAAGACGTCGTTCTGCAGCTTCGCTATTTTCAGCGTTCTCTGTTTTGGGTTTGATATTATAACATTCGATGTTTTACTACTTTGGTGTTATGATATAAACCCGTATTAGCATGTCATCCTGCTTCTGTTCTGGCTGAATAGGTGCATATTATAGCTAGACAGTTTATGGTTTCTTACTATGTGGTACTTGCTGCGACATCATTTGCCAAGACACAGCTGATGAGTGCTTTGAAAGTTGAGATACTGTTCTTTTTACATGTGCCAATTATTTATTTATTTGTTTACATAAGTTGTTGGAGGTATGACACATATTTTATGGGCATTTAAGGCAGTGATTGTGTGTTTTTTATTCCTAAAAAAATAACACTAGTAAAAATAACATAACTAGTAAACTGAGCAGTAAGTTGGGGAGGTGGCAGTAGTTGGATGAAAGCCAGTCCAAAATGGATTTCTGCAAGTAAGGCATCTACAAGGTCCCAAAATACCAACAAGAACCAAAAAAATAACCAGCAGGTAGTGGAAGCCATAAAAATATATATTAAATCACTTGAGTCAAGACATCAATATACAAAAGTTACAAACCGGTTTTGGCTCATAATTAACTAAGCCTTCATCAGTGCAAAGATATAATAAAATGTCACACATTTATATACTGTGTCACTAGCCCATAAACCAATTAGAGGTGTTCCGCTTAGGCTGCAAGCTACTTTATTCCATCTAATATTAACCTCTTACTTATATAGGAAGCAGTTAAAATTGCCCCGCAAAATAATTAAATATCAAAAATTTAAATACTAAAGATTTTATTATAGATTTCATTTAAGCAAAACTGTTTCGTTATTTTTTCATCGGTTTGGAGATTTTGTTTGTTTCAATTGGAGGTGTTCATTTAATCCTGGGGCCAAAAGCCCTTCCAGTTTAATGATACATTTTCTCTATGGCATTCACTAACTCATGCCATCCAGTTTTATTACATTTCATACCCAAGATTTTATCAGTAATCATAAAATGAAAAGAAATTCTATATTTAAGTGCTCTAGACGTTTGGCCCACATAAAAAGCTGAGCACTGACAAGTGGCCAAATATATAACCCAATCTGAGCTGCAGTTTGCAAAGAAGGAAATGTCATAAACTATACTGGTATTTTTACTAGTGAAGCTATTTGTTTTTAATATTCTACTGCAATGTGTACAATGACCACATGGGTAACATCATGTAGCAATTTGTCCTTCGATGGTACTCTGCAATTTTGCCTTAGGTTTATATCCTCCTTGTCTATAATGGTTAAAGAAGGATGCCAGGTTCCTCTCATTCCTAAAGGAAAATAGGCAATCTGCTCCCAATAATTCTGAGAGCCTATTATCTGCATTAAGGATGTTCTGATTGGATTGTACACTGTCAATAAGTGTCCCAACATTTCTACCATAAGTAGTCACTGGTCTAGGATGACCTTTATTTCTACCCTGCTTGTCATGATATTGTAGGAATGCTGCCCTGTCCATACTGTTGACAGCATTCCAGGCCTGCATAATGTGTCCAGGTTTATAGCCCCCTCTGTGAATCGCTTGGTCAGGTCATCCCTGTAATGCAACTAGGCATCGTCCTTTGAGCAAATGCATTTCACCCTCATATATTGCGATTTAGGAATATTTATGCATATATGGGGGGGGGGTGAAAGCTGGAGGCATGGGGAAGGGAATTCTACTCGGGGAATTTATGATAGACTTCCATTATCAGAGTGCTTACCAGTACATCCAGAAAAGTGATATTATCTTTATGGTAGTTCACCGAAAATTCACTTCCACATTTGTTTTCATTTAATATTCCACAAACTCAGTCAGATGTTCCTCATCCGATCTCCATATCATCCAGCAGTCATCCAGATATTTTTTCCAGATATCTATTTGATCAAGGTACAGGTTATGGGAACAATCATAGAATCTGCTCTTCTATATATGCCATAAATATATCTGCATATATAAGAGCAAATGACTCCCCCATAGCTGTACCCTTGATTTGTAGATAAGTATTGTGATAGAAAAAGACATTCTTCATTAATACATGCTCATTCAGGCCCAAAAGCAGTGTATTGAAACCTGATGGATACAATTCTGACCTGTATAACCAGTATTCCAATGCCTGGATGCCAGCCCAGTGAGGAATATTAGTATAAAGGGCTTTGACATCCAGGGTACAGAGTAATCCAATCATCCTCTATTTGCATCTCAGAGATGACCAGCAAGAATTCAGTTGTGCCTTTCAGACGAGCCCTCACCCATTTTAATAAAAGTTTCAAGTACTTAGTCAAATACTGGGAGAGGGGCTCAGTCATAGATCCTCTACTAGACACTATTGGCCTGCCAGGAGGGTTATGCAGGTTCTTATGTATTTTAGGTAGAAAGTATATGTACTGATTATTGGGATCCAGAATAGTGAGTTATTTTTTGACATTATCAGTGATAATTCCTTCTTCCACAGCCAATGATAAAAAATCATCTATTTGTTTTTGTTTGGTAGGGTTATATGTTAGTTGCACATAATATCTATTATTAGCTAGCTGATTTTTGGTCTCCTTATCATACTGCTCCCAGTTTTGCACCACCACAGCTCCACCTTTGTCCGCTCTCAAAAATCACTATCTCATGATTGTCAGCTAACTTAGAAATAATATTCATCTCCTGTGTAGTTACATTGCTAGCTTTAATATGACTATTCCTAGAGTTAAAGTGGAGATCCCTAAGTGTAGAGTTTTGAAATGCTTGAACACTTGGGTGCATTGGAGGTAAGAATGTAGATTTGTGATATCTAAACTGATCATGAGCATCAGTATGACATTTATCATGAAAAAACTATTTTAAATTGAGTGTCCTACAGAACTCAGCCAAATCTTTGACAACATATTCTTCTGAGACAAAGCTACCAGTTATATATGAAAGACCTTTATTCAGAATACTTATTTCCGAGGAGGAGAGGGGGTAGGATGAAATATTCAGTACATTTTCTGCTAATGTTTCTATACAAACGTCCGTAATAGTCCCTCCATATTCACTATGCTTTCTGTGTTTTCTAACCCCCCCCTCCTTTTTGGTTTAAATCTTCCAAATTACTGGAGTTCCTCCTCTTTTGTGCTGGTGAGTCTGTGGATACTGATGTTTCAACCTCATACCCAGAAGAGGAATCATCCCCTAATGAGTCAGATGCTTTTTTAAGTATCGATCTGGTTCGTTTTCTTTTTACCGGGTTCCTATATGATTGTGAGAACCTAACATGCTTACCACTGTCCCTAGAGAAAGGGTCCCCTTGTTCATAGTCTGTTACATCCCTAAGGAATTTTTTCTTTTTCCTATCTTTTAAGTTGTGTTTCCAAATTAGTCAATTCAGTACTTAGTTTCTTAAGGCATAAAGAATAAGTGGGCTGTCCCTTGAATTCCTTAACTTGTTCGCTTATCTTAGTGATAACAACAATTTCTGCATCTATAGTTCTGTCTTGGAAGCCCATCGGTATCTCCACAAATTGCATTGTAGTTTTTTGCTGTGACTCCTTCCATTGCTGAAGTAGGGCCTGGTCAGGATTGCTCACCATTGGTTGAGTTCTGACTCGCAAGCCTCTGGGTGTCACCCATTTAACTGTATAGGCCTTGAACAATTTATAATGCCATACATTGTTCCTGAGGGAACGCATATGTTTAGTTAGAGTGTCAAACAAAGCCTCATATGCATCACTCCTATTGACCGGTATAGCCCCATTTTCTGAAGTGGAATCCATCCCAATACCAGAAATTGCCAGGTCCTCACGATCAGAGGATAGTCCCTTAATCAAATTTGAAATATCCATAATGAGTGAGCATCAATTGAAATATAAATATGTGATCCCAGATCTAAAAAATAATGGACATTATCAACCCCTGGTCATTTATGAGGACAATATCAGCCTAGGCTTTTCACTTAAATCAAATCCAATATTTCTTAGGAATCATAAATCATCAGTAAAGATATGTATTAACAATTTCAAGATAGCCACGCTGAGTCCTGCTTTCTCTCTACCAGTGTTGAGTCCACTATAACTCACATCCAAGGGATCAAACCGTATAATCAGTGCTCTTAATGATCATCCATTCAAAATGGATATCAACCCCCCGCATTCAAATGTAATGCAAGATATAACAATAATTTATTAAAAATATCAATAAATGGTAGATGGAGCACCTAGGTATAGAGCCAAACCCGTCAAGGGAATATTTATACTAATCCTGTGTGGGTAAACTGATAGGCCCCAAATGTACATACAACCATCTGTCACTAAGTATCAAAAGACAATATATCTATATCTGAGCAAGCCAATAAATGAACCAGCTCCAATTAAGACAAATTAGTCTCTAGGGATCATTATGGTAATTCACTAAGTGTCTCTCTCTATAACTCCCAGCATCCACAAAACTACAAAAAAATTAGGGAAATAATATAAACACTTTACTCATAGGGAGCCTACTGACCAGGAAAACATTGAAGTGCCTAACCATAAATCTTAATATACATGTATAATCAGATGATTCATCCAATATTAATTGTCGTGAATTATAATCCTGCTCTTATAATAAGTGCTGAAAATGCCCCACCTACTATTTAAATCTATTGTGGTGCCTAGTGATTAGGTATAAGATGCCTGTCTTGGCTAGCAACCAATCAGCATGTTGTCCTCTTATTGTATTAATTTCAAACCATTAGACATTCATAATATTTAAGCATTTCAATCATTTCTTGCCCTAGATGTTAACCATCATAATTCTACATATAAAGAGATGCGTATCCAACCCCACAAATATAGTTTTTAATGTCCCAAATACTAATTCCTATTAGCAATATCCAACCCCACAAATATAGTTTTTAATGTCCCAAATACTAATTCCTATTAGCAATATTAGTCCCCATTACCTCCTTATGTTAGCATTATAACTAGAGTACTTCATTTAAAGCAGTCGATATCAAAATTAGCATACTAAAAATCACCTCCTTCCCTTCCGGGCGTATAAAGTGCAGTCTACTAATCAATTCTCAAATGCCACCCTATCGGAGCAGAAATTCCAGTCTTAAGTGAACATATATCACAGAATCGGGAAATAACCATCTGTCTGAACTGTTATTTACCTTATATAAATACAGAATCCTGAAAAGGACACTGCTAAATTTAACAGCACATAGTAAATAAATGCCCTACCTAATAAAGTAAAACATATCAACAAGTGCTATATATCTCAAGCACATAATTCAGTGCTGCCAATATAATAAAGATCAAATAGAAAGTGATCCCCTTCCCATCCAGATATGTAAAATACATCCCACAGCTCAGAATTTAAGTGCTACCCTGTTAGGATTGAGGTAACAATATTATTATTTAGCATATAACATATCTCAAAATAGGAATGCCTATATCTGTTAGAACTATTGTTCAAATATAGTACATAAACCTAAAAGAGTCTACTTTGAAGACTGAGCATAAGTATTTCCATTACAAAAGGTCGTTAACTTTGCCCTATAATAATTCCATACGCTAGCATATAGAGTCAGCAGTATACAAAGAACTTGCAAACTGGTATTCTATATTAATTACTAATATCACATATGCAGTAGGTCCATCCCAATACCCATTATGTTACTGTGTCCATTTCTATTAGTCTCAACCGAGACTTTACTGTTCAGACAGATAATAAACAACATAACCTCTTAGTAAGACACACCCGTTAAAATGGTGTATAAAATAACATGCCCTGATATATCGGGCAAGTGGGTATTATATTTAATTAATAAAAAAACATATGCTGTAAGTCCATTCCAGTACGTATTGTATTTCTCTGGCCACTCCTAATAGTCCCAACCTGATAAGGCTTTACTGTTCCGGCATATAATAAACATTACATCTTAGTATGATGTACCCATTAAAATGGCGTATGTTGTAATCCGCCCTTAGTTATCACTGAACAGGAATAGCTACTGCATCATGAGGAGCAATGAACCCTGATAAGAAAATACCCAAAAGTGTATATATACTGAACCGTTGCTAAACAAACTATAAATTACTCATGCCCAATCAGTATACCAAATAGACCCATTAACATTGTGATATTTGCTGACTCCATAATTATGTACTAATTTGTCAGTATGTATCTCTACCTAAAATAGACATTCCTAGTATAATACCCGAAAATATAATGTAAGACAATATGCCCACACATAAAGATGTAATTAATTGTCCAAAAACAAACTGTGAGCATCACATACATATAATATATAAGTTGGTAGTCCCGATGAATATATCTCAGCAGAAAGGAAAAAGTGTGTCCCATTGTTCATAAAAAGTTTAGCCGATTAGTAATACATGACATGAAAAAAGTTAAGCAGCAACTCAGCCGACACTTCCACTCATTTTGTCAGGTGCACCCAAACACATATATGCTAATAGTAAACACAGTCAAAGTTTTTAAAAGTCACTCTGTGCTGGTAGAAGTGCCTTTCCATAGTCAGCAGGCTCAACAGATTTTAAAACGCCCTCACTAATGTCAAGATACTGCTCACATCCATTATACTTTTGTAAAAGACCAAAAATAACAGTCACTAATGCTCCACATCATAAGAAAATAGATTGTAAAGAGTAACAAGACCTGGAAACACGTTATCCTTTTGCTGTTTCATATAGACGACACAGTTATAAGTTGTTTTAGACCCAAACATAGAGCATATGGTGGCTTCTTTTGCAGCTATTTGTCCAACAATATGAAAAATCCCCAAATGAGCAATCCAAGTGAGTTAAAATGAAGCAAATAAACTTCCTGTCCCTTCAAAGGTTATATCTGACTAGTAAAAAGTATTAGACTTCAACGAAAATAAGGTAAAATCCTTCTACTCCACAAGCCCACAGCAGAAAAGAGGGGAAAGCCAGTCTAAAATGGATTCCTGCAAGTTAGGCATCTGCAAGGTCCCAAAATACCAACATGAACCAAAAAATAATCAGCAGATAGTGGAAGCCATAAAATATATATTAAATCACTTGAGTCAAGACATCATTATACAAAAGTTACAAACCGGTTTCGGCTTGTAATTAACTAAGCCTTCATCAGTGTAAAGATACAATAAAATGTCAAACATTTATATACTGCATCATTAGCCCATAAACCAGTTAGAGGTGTTCATTTAACCCCGGGGCAAAAAGCCCTCCCAGTTTAATGATCCATTTTCTCTCTTTGGCATTCATTAACTCATGCAATCCAGATTTATTATATTTCATACCCAAGATTTTATCAATAATTATAAAATGAAAAGAAGCTGTTTGGTGAACTTCAGTATGTTTGTATAAAGCATTTGTGTGATTTTTTATTTTTAATTTCACTGAGGTGTTCTGAAATTCTATATTTAAGCACTCTAGACACTAGGGTACAGCTATAGCGTGTTATTTGCTCCTATGCATGCAGATATATTTATGGCATTTATAGAAGAGCAGATTCTATATGATAGTTTCCATAACCTGTACCTTGATCAAATAGATTTCTGGAAAAGATATTTGGATGACCGCTGGATGGTATGGAGATCGGATGAGGAACATCTGATTGAGTTTGTGGAATATTTAAATGAAAACAAATGGGGAATTTAATTTACGGTGAACTACCATAAAGATAATATCACTTTTTTGGATGTACTGGTAAGCAGGGCTTTAGATAACACTCTGATAATGGAAGTCTATCGTAAATTCCCCGAGTATAATTCCCTTCTCCATGCCTCCAGCTTTCATCCCCCCATATATGCAGAAATATTCCTTAATCGCAATATATGAGGGTGAAACGCATTTGCTCAAAGGACGATACCTATTTGCATTACAGGGATGACCTGACCAAGAGATTCAAAGAGAGGGGCTATAAATCAGGACACATTATGCAGGCCAGGAATGCTGTCAACAATATGGACAGGGCAGCACTCCTACAATATCATGACAAGCAAGGTAGCAATAAAGGTTATCCTAGACTAGTGACTACTTATGGTACAAATGTTGGGGCACTTTTTGACAGTGTACAATCCAATTGGAACATCCTTAAGGCAGATAATAGGCTCTTGGAATTATTGGGAGCAGATTGCCTATTTTCCTTTAGGAATGGGAGGAACCTGGCATCCTTCTTTAACCATTATAAGCAAGGAGGATATAAACCTAAGGAAAATCTGCAGAGTACCATCGAGGGACAAATTGCTACAGGATGTTACCCATGTGGTCATTGTACACATTGCAGTAGAATATTAAAAACAAATAGCTTCACTAGTAAAATACCAGTATAGTTTGACATTTCCTTCTTTGCAAACTGCAGCTCAGACTGGGTTATATATTTGGCCACTTGTCAGTGCTCAGCTTTTTATGTGGGCCAAACGTCTAGAGCACTTAAATGTAGAATTTCAGAACATCTCAGTGAAATGAAAAATAAAAAACGCACAAATACTTTATACAAACATACTGAAGTTAACCAAACCGCTTATTTTCATTTTATGATTATTGATAAAATCTTGGGTATGAAATAAAATAAATCTGGATGGCATGAGTTACTGAATGCCAAAGAGAGAAAATGAATCATTAAACTGGGAGGGTTTAAATGAACACCTCTAATTGGTTTATGGGCTAGTGACACAGTATATAAATGTGTGACATTTTATTGCATCTTTACACTGATGAAGGCTTAGTTAATTATAAGCCGAAACCGGTTTGTAACTTTTGTATATTGATGTCTTGACTCAAGTTATTTAATATATATTTTTATGGCTTCCACTATCTACTGGTTATTTTTTGGTTCAAGTAGTTGGATGAAAGCAAATGCTACATTTTGAATGCTGGGGGTAGCATTTTTGTATGTGTGTGTGTGAGGGGGGCACTGAGAAAAGGTCCCGCATTGGATGTGTCTGCAATTCATTATAAAAACCTTGCAGTGAATGGCTGGAATGTATTGCAAGTGACAAAGGGTGCCTGTTCATGAAGGGATGTTCTACATTACTAAAAGGAGAGTAAGTATTACAAGAACAAAAATCATTTTTCTTTACTTTGTAGAGGTTTATACTTACTTAAAATAAATGAAGCATCCTTGTTAAACAAAAATACACCTGTAGGACAGTACTCCCTCTGTACCTGCCAAATGTCCTGTATTTGCCAAGAAATCCTGATTTTAAACTGAAAATAACAAGGTACCACAAAATTCTGACGGACCATTTAAATTATGATTTTTATAGTTCAGGTTGCACTTCACCCTGTTACATATTCAAAGTCAGCACTGTCATAATGTCGTAATCAGAATCACGTTTATTGGCCAAGTATGCACGCATACAAGGAATTTGACTCTGGTTTCATTGACTCTCCAAGTATGAATTACATAAATGACATACATACAGCTATGAAGAACAAGACAAAAAAGTTGATATACATATACATACAAGGTGCAAAGTGCAAGAAATGCTGAAATAAACTCTGAAAGAAACAAGTATTAACAATATGTAAACAATGCTGCAGAATTGTCAGGAGGCTTTGGAAGAAGAATACCCCAACCTAATAAGTTGAGTTAACTGTTTATGAACTTGAAAGCCTGTGGAAAAAAACTGTTCTTATATCTGCTTGTTTTGGTGCATATTAATCTGTAATGCCTAGCTGATGGTAATAGTTCAAAAAAGGTGGTGGCCTGGAGGTGAAGGGTCGGTGATGATCTTCCCTCGCCTTTTCATGACTCTGGAGTAGTATGGGTCCTTTAAGGAGGGCAAACAAGCACCAGTGATATTTTCAGCAGACCTGACTATTCGATGTAACCTATTTTTGTCATGATTAGGCAGAGATCCAAACCACACTGTTATGGATGAGCTCTGAATAGACTCTGACTGCTGTACAGAACTGAATCAACAGTTCCTGTGGGATGTTGAACTTCCTCAGCTGTTGCAGAAAATACATTCACTGTTGTGCCTTTTTTATGTTGGACCGTACAGTAGTCTCCCACTTCAATTCCCAGGAGATTATAGATCCCAAAAACTTGAAGGATTCTACAACTGACACAGCAGTATTAAATACAAAGAGGGGAGACAATATTGTAGTACAATTCGTAAAGTCCACTGTCATCTCCAAAGTTTTAAGAGTGTTCAGTTCCAGATTATTCTGACTTCACCAAAGGGCCAGCTGCTCAACCTTCCATCTGTATGGAGACTCATTACCATTCCTGATGAGCCCAATGATAGTTGTATCATCTGCATATTTAATAAGTTTGACAGAGAGGTCCTTAGAGGTGCAGTCAGTAGTGTAGAGGGATAATAGCAGTGGGGAGAGCACACATCTCTGGGGGGCACCTGTACTGATCGTGTGATAATTAGATGTAAATTTTCCTTGTTTCACATGCTGTTTCCTATTGGTTAGAAAATAGGTGATCCATTGGAAGCAGGAACGGAAAGCTGGGAGAGTTTTAAGTTCTGGAATTATTATATTAAATGCAGAGCTGAAGTCCCCAAACAGAATCCTTGCATATGTCCCTGGGTTGTCAAGATGTTGCAAGATGTAGTGCAGGCCCATATTAACTGCATCATCCACTGACCCATTCTCCCGATAAGCAAACTGAAGGAGGGGTCCTGTGAGGGAGCTGTAATATCCATCAAGTGATCTAACACCAGCCTCTCAAAAGTCTTCATCACCACTGATGTTAAAATAACATGCCTGTAGTCATTCATTCCTGTTATAGTGGATTTTTTAGGCACTGGAATGATTATGGCTTGTTTGAAACATAAGGGAACTTCACACAGCTCTAATGATTTATTAAAAATCCAAGTTAAAAACAAGAGCCAGTTGATCAGCGCATGTTTTTAAACATGAGGGTGAAACCCCATCTGAACCAGCTGCTTTCTTAATTTGCTGTCTTTTAAAAAATGATACACATCCTCCTCAGAGATAATTAATGCAGGTTGGATATGAGAGTGTGTGGAAAAGAGTCATATAAGTCTAAACATAGCTGGTAACAGTGTCATTTGTAGCCTCAGGCTTATCAAACCTGCAGTAAAAAGCATTCAAGTCCTCAGCCAGCTGGTAATTAGCTGCAGTGTAGGGGAGGTGGTTTCCTGTAGTTTGTAATATTTTGTAGACCTTTCCACACTGATGCAGGATCATTGGCTGAAAACTGTTTTTTCAGCTTATCAGAGTAGTTCTTTTTAGCCACTTTGATTTCTTTTGTCAGTGTGTTCCTTGCTTGTCTAAAGCATGTTCTATCCCCACTTCTGTAGGCATCTTCCTTGGCTTGATGAAGCTGCTTAAGTTTAGCGACAATCCAGGGTTTGCTGCTGTTAAATTTTAACCAGGTCTTAGTGGAGACACACACATCTTCACAGAAGCTGACATAAGATGTTACTGTGTCTGCCAGTTCATGCAAGTTAGCAGCAGAATCTTCAAAGATACTCCAATCTGTACAGTCAAAGCAGGCTTGCAGCTTCAGCTTTGCCTCTGTAGTCCACCTTCTCACTATATTGGTCACAGGTTTAACAGACTTTAACTTTCTCTTATAGAAAGGATGCAAATGAATCAGACAGTGGTCAGAAAAGCCCAAAGCTGCATGGGGAACAGCACGTTAAGCATATTTTAACACTGTATAACAATGATCCAGTGTGTTCCTATCTCTTGTAGGACACTTTATATTCAGTGCAAATTTAGGAAGTTCGTGGCTGAGCTTTGCCTTATTAAAATCACCCAGAATAATCAGAAGGGAGTTTGGATAATTCTGCTCCAAGCACATTTTCTAATCAGACAGTTTTTGTAGTGCCACCCTCACACAGGCTTGAGGTGGATGCTCTAGCATTGGCCCAGTAATCAAGGAGCCTCAATACTCACCACTGTCAACAGTGGGGGACATGCACATTGGGAGGATAAGTACTCACACAGTAAAGTGCAGTTTCCTTTAAGAGCTCACAGAGACCACAGTCAGTCTGGGGCTGCTTTCTCCCTGTTTCTCCAGATCCCAGTAAGTCTCCACAGTGGCACAGCTATAGGGTTGAAATCACAGCTGAGTGGCCAAGCCAAGACTTCCAGCACCCTCCCTGTCCAACCAGTGCTTCATGTCCCTGCCCAAATAGCTGACACACACACACGGGAAAGGCTGGCACAGGTTTACTAGCTATGCCCCCTTCTGCCCAGACTATAAGGTAGTTTTCACTGCCACCAACAACTATTTATCAGCTACATTGAGGCCCTTAGCAAAGGGTGACCAATCTTACTGTGTAATGTTGCTATTAATTCAAATGATAGTATGACCAAAAGCAAGGCTATTAGGAGTTGCCTGCACAGTGTCACCAGGTAGATATGCAAGTACGCTAAGAGCTTAAATATCTCTAGACAGGCCAGCCACAATTGAAAGGTTTAAATATGTTTAATAATAAAAGAACAAAAAAATACAAAGTAAGTCATCACAGTAACTTCAGTGTTCAAAATCACAGGAATATTTCTGACAACGTTGCAGGACAGTGTCAGATACAGAAAACATCTAAACTAATCTTTACTATATTCCTAACTATATCTAAAAGAATTACTATACCGTAGAAACTAACTATTACAGCAAGGCAAGTGTGGTAAATGGATCTTCTAGCTGATGTTGTCAAGTCAAAGACATACAAAATGCTCAGTCTCTGTCAGCCACGAGGAGTTGTTTGCAGTTGCAAAGTTCCTAGTTTTGCAGATAAATTTATTATCTGATCTTATTATCAGGGAATGGAAAGTCGGGGTTGTTATAATAATTAAGGTGTTTGCCTCAAGACACAAATTGCAGGGTTTGATTCTAACCTGTGTGAGAGAAATTAGCTAGGCTTTAAATGGCCCACAAGAGCAGGTAGCCTAATAGTTATGCACCTGTGAACCTACGAACATTTTATGGTTTCTGGCTATGAGTGATGAACATTTGGTGCTCTATATACTTTCATGTTTACAGTCTACCAGAGTAGTGCAGGGAAAAAGTTTAGTAAATTAGAGTTCTTAGGATCTAGGATGCACCATGGCTCTCCAAACCACACCCTTGAATGTTAACAGAGAGGAGTTTGCTGCAACAAAATCTGAGCCGCATTGCAAGAAGCATCACATTGTTTTTGGCCAGTAAAACATCTTGGCTTCAAAGCATTTGTGCACATTTTCTAATCTTCTGCAAGAATATGTTTATGATCATTTAGCAGTGACTGATTTATCATGCTGAGGTTTCATTTTTGCCATTTGATTTTATTGTGTGACATGTTTGAATAATGAATGACCATTCATGGTGATGTCTTCACCGACCTCATGAATATTCATTGGGTATTTGCCATGTTAGCTCATGGGGGTACTACTATTAAATAATGCTAAAGAAACAGCACTATAACTGGAACTACTACAATGCAGTTTTGCCTTTTTCCTTATAATATGGACCCATCTCTCTAGATGCCTGTCTCTTATACTCAACAAACACTTCATAGACAGCATCTCTAAACTCCTACCCTCTGGTAACTCTGCTCATCCCAACTCTTCTGTGTCACCCTCACCTCCCCCTAAACCTCTATGCTCCTCTGTTTCTCAGCCTTTTACCTTGCGACCCGTTTCTACTAAGTATATCAAATCCTTGCTTCTTGAACTAAAACCATGCTCTCTCTCCACTGATAAACTCCCCCCTCAGTTTCTGAAAATTGTTGCTGATTCTATTGCATATCCTGTATCTATCTTAATCAAATACTCCACTCAGGAATCTACTGTACCAGAAATACGGAAATCCTTCTGTACCACTTCTCTGCACAAAGGTGGCAACTCTGTTGAACCCTCTAACTATAGACCAATTGCTATTCTATCACCACTCTCTAAGATCCTTGAAAAATGTATACATACTCAACTACTGTCCTGTCTCATTCACAAAAATCTCCCCACCCTCTCGCAACATGGTTTCCACCCTAAACACAGTACCTTGACTGCCTTAATATCCTTTACTCAAAAGGTTGCAGAAGCTAGGAACAACAACCTTGTCTCCTGTCTGTTCCTTGATCTCTCTAAAGCCTTTGACACTGTGTGTCATCCCATCCTTCTTAGCAAATTCTCAGACCTAAACATCTCTCCTACTCTTGGCTGGTTCCAGTCCTACCTTACTGGCAGAAAACAAGCTGGAGATGGCAGCAGGCGTTCTCACCCTTCCTTGCTGTTCAACCCTGAGTACCCCAAGGCTCCGTACTTGGACTGCTCCTTTTCAACATTTTTAGCAACAACCTACATTCATCCTGCAGTCTCTCATCTGTAATACAATATGCAGATGACTCTGCGCTCTTGTCTATCTCCAATACTATATCTGAACTACACACCCCAACACAGAATTCCTTTATCTCTGTTGAAATATGGCTCTGAAACAATCAACTAATCCTTAACCCTAAGAAAACTCAACTCCTTTCTCTTCCTACCTCAGACACTCTCTCACATCAAATCCAATTTTTCTCTTTCCTCCCTAGATGTCACCACTATCTCCCCTGCCTCACACACCAAACTCCTTGGGGTAATAATTGATGATTGACTAAAATTTGACTTGCACATACAACAAGCCATCAAAAATCCCACCAAAAACGTAGACTACTTTATAGGAACAAAATATTCCTCACTATTGCCACTAAACGGACTCTTGCACTAGTCTTCTATATGTTTCCCCCATCCTTACCAATATCCAAACTACCACAGTGCAGAAACTGGAACAAACATACAACAAAATTGGCAGATTTATTCTAAACCAACCACTTTCTTCACATCACTGCCTCTCACTAAACAAACTTTAGTGGCTGGAATTTCCACACCGTCTCCTACAATTGCAATTCCACAATACCTTTTCCATTCTCAACAACCCCTCTGCCTGCCCTGCTCTCTCCTCCAATGTTGCTCTCCACTCCCTCCGGCCTCTCCAGAGTGCTGATCAGCATCTTCTCTCCCTCTCTATATTAGAGTCAACATTTCCTTTCCCTGTTTTAAAAAAAGAGCTTAAATCCCACCTACTAAACTTGAAATTATGCCGATGCTCTTCGTGTTTCACTGTTGCAGTCATTACATTTGGGTAATCCTGCTGGCAGGTTGCCCTCAGCCGGCCTGAATTCCAAAGTCTTGGGTCCTGCGTCGGCTGCTGTCACCCCTTCCCTGACGTCAGGTCATCAGGGATATAAAAGAAGCAGCCAACGCCATTTTCTTCAGTCTTTCTTGCCGCGCAGTGCCTGAAGCGGAAGCAGTTCGCAAGTGCCAGTCAGCCGACTCATGAGATTTTCGTGTTTGAGTTTCAGATCCAAAGTCTTCAATAAAGCGAAGTACCCCATTGGGGAAACTTTTTTCTCGCTCCAGACTGATGTCAGAAAAAGTTAATAATTGTATTTCTTGTGGAAAGCAAATACCTCATAAGCATTTTCATTCTTACTGTATCCCTTGCCTAGGCCCTGATCACAACATTACTGGTTGTCGGTTTTGCGCTAGATTTAACCAATGCACTATTAAGCGTCGGTATGATTTTGCTTTAAACTTTTTTTGGACGCTAGTTTAATTATCCTGAAATGTCGTTGGATAGCCATCCGACTATCGGAGTTTACAAAAAATGCAAAGCAAAGGATAGAGAAAAACAACCGAGGCCCAAAACCAACAACGAAGCTTCTCCTAAGCCAGTTGCCGGTTCGCCGGTTCTCAGTGAGGCGCTTTCGCAGCCCCTAACACCCGCTACTTTAAAGTTGCAGGCTGCTACCAACTCCCACGTGGAGTCGGCCATGCCGCTGGATACTCAAGGTATTGGAGCCTCGGATGCTAATCCCTCAGATGGGTCTGGAGCCGCTGAGCAGGTACCGGCTTCTGAGGGTGTATTCAGACCTAAACATCTTTACATTAAAACGACTTCAACTTCAAAGGCAAAGACTAAAGCACCTTTGAAAGCAAGGAAACAAACTCAAGAGCCACGTGGACAGGCTTCTATGCCCAAAAAAAAGATGCTCAAAATGGCCGAAGACTTAATTACCTTGATCAGGGGTTCCCATCCCCCTCCTGATAAGAGGCCTAAGCAAGACACTGACTATGAATCTTCAGATCAGGTTTCTATTTCTTCTTATTCCTCTTCTGATCAGGAATATCCTCTTCCCCCCTATGAGGATTCTGATGCTGAAGAATCTATTCCTTCAGCATCTCCTCATGAGGACTATTCCTTTGGGGAAACCTTGCATACCATGAGGGAGCATTTCCACTGGGAGAGCCAAGATTTTTCAGAATCTAAAAAGAGGCTCAGGGATTTTCTTTTACTACCTCAGCACAGACCTCTAGCCATTCCACCTGTGTTAGACATTGTAGATGATGTGTTCTCGGAGTCTAGTCTGACCCCTGACTCCTTACTCCTAGCTCCTGTTAAGCCTGACAGATATTACAGGGTTCCTGACTCGCACAAATTTCTTTTTAAAAACCCTGCTGCTGACCCAGAAACTATTTCACGGGGTCCGAAGGGAGTTAAGGCTTTCACTGCAAACCCCCCCCCCCCTCTGACAGAGATTCAAGGGCACTGGATAGATGGGGAAAAAAGGTTTACACATCTGCTACTTTGGCTATAAGGGCCTTAAACTGTCAATTTCATATGCTTAAGTATCAGCAACATGTCATGGGATTACTTAAATAGAAAATGTTAAATTCTGAATGTGCAGAAAACAAGGAAATGCAGGATTTATTGTATGCAGCAGAACAAGTTGGAAAACATAATTTGCAATGTGGTTTTGATTCTTTGGAGGCCTCCTGCAGGGCCGCAGTTACGGGTTCTGTAATTAGGAGGCATGCTTGGTTAAAGGAACAAAATCTGCATGATCATGTTAAAGTTAAATTACTAGATGCACCTTTACAGCATGATACTTTGTTTGGTGTTAAGGCAGAAGAGGTGTTAAAGAAAATGGATAACAAAGCTAAATCTATGCAAACTGTCAAAGATTTTTTACAAGTACAGCCACCTAGGTTTAGTAGACATTGGCCTACAAAAAAATGGTCCTTTCCTGTGTCAGACAGACCTCAAAGGGGCAGATCCAGATGCCCTAGGGGCAGATCCCAGACGCAAGGTTCTTATAGGCCGAAGCAATGGGGTGCTTCTACCTCCAAAGCTGGAGAAGATAGATCACAAACATACAGAAAACAGTCCCAATGACTTCCCCCTGCCTGCACCAAGCACTTATCTTCTGGCAGCACCCTTAGGGGGAAAATTAGCACTTTTTGCTCAAAATTGGCACATCATAACCCAGGACAAGTGGGTTCTAAACATAGTGTCACAAGGCTACAAGTTCCATTTCCATACTCTGCCAAAGGCAAACGGCTGGCCAGATCTGCCAAAAAATCAATGGGCAGAGGCACAAAAACAAGTCTCATCCCTCATGGACATGGAGGCCATTCAACAAGTACCAGAGCAAAAGCAGGGACAAGGATTTTACTCGACTGTTCTTGGTACCCAGAAAGGACAAGGCCTGGAGGCCGATACTGGACCTATCTATTCTGAACACTTTCCTGGATATTCCAAAATTCAAAATGTTGACCTTGCAGCAGCTTCTGCCCATGCTGAGCAAGAATGCTTGGCGTGTGACTTTAGACCTAAAAGAGGCATACCTGCATGTTCCAATCAGACAATCATGCAGAAGATACCTAAGATTCAAGGCGGGTTCAATGCATTACCAATTCTCTGCACTGCCCTTTGGCTTATCTACTGCGCCCAGGGTCTTTACAAAGTGTCTGGCACCAGTAATTGCATTCTGCAGACAAAGAGGAATACAAATATATCCTTACTTGGACAACTGTCTCATTCAAGCAGAGAACAATGACATTCTTCTTCAACATCTGGCGTTTGTGAAAAGACTTCTAACATGCCTAGGGTACAGAGTCAACGAAAAGAAATCAAAAGTAGTGCCCTCTCAAGAGCTAACATTCCTGGGTGCAAGCTTGAATACAACTGCCCATATGGCTTATCTCATGCCAGACAAACAAAGGCAGCTGACTACCCATTTCAAAATGTTGGCAACTAAGGCCCAGTTATCTGCAAGAAAAATTCTGCAGGCTTTGGGCTTCATGGCATCCTGCATCCTACTAATTCCATATGCAAGACTGCATATGAGGAAACTTCAATGGTACCTAAAAAGTGTTTGGACTCAACATTGCCATTGCCATTGCCATAGCCTGGAAACTGTCATTACTCTCATTCCCTGCCTGCAACAGGAGTTTAGATGGTGGGCAAAGGCTTGTCACCAGAACAAGGGACAGCCATTCACATTACCTCCAGCCAGGCAGACACTAACAATGGATGCATCAGACTATGCTTGGGGAGCCCACATGGCAGGAAGATGCATTCAGGGCACATGGTCCTCAAACCAAATGCATCTACATATCAATCAAAAAGAGATGTTAGCTGTTCAAAATACCCTGACAGCCTTCAAGGACCTACTTCATCCGGGACAACTACTGATAAAGATAGACAACACCACGGTCATGTGGTACATAAACAAGCAGGGGGGTACACATTCCTACCCCCTTTGCAGACTAGCCATGACCTTGTGGGACACAGCTTTGACTTACCAAGTACATCTGCAAGCACAATTCCTGCCAGGAAAGGAAAATACTCTGGCAGATGAACTAAGCAGAAACCTCATGGATCCCAATGAGTGGCAGCTGGATCCACAAATCTTCAGCATGATAACAAGGAAATGGGGATGCCCGGACATAGATCTATTTGCCTCCCCTCTCAATTACCAACTTAAAAGATTCTGCACAAGCACTTATCACAGACAAGCATGGAAAGTGGACGCCCTATCAGTATATGCCTTTCCTCCACTGCCTCTCCTCCCCAAGGTGCTCCTAAAGGTCAGACAGGAGAAGCCAAAGATGATAGTGATTGCCCCAGACTGGCCACGCCAGTACTGGTATTCAATACTAAGGAACTTATCTCTATACCCAGCTTGGACCTTACCTCAAATACCTCGACTACTGTCCCAGCAAAACAATCAGATCATGCACAGCCAACTCAGGACATTAAACTTTGCAGCATGACAGATAATGTAGTCATACAAAAAACACCTCTCAGTAAAGCTGTGATGGATGTCATTCTGGAAGCCAGAAGGCCTAGTACTAGAAAGTCTTATGCTGGAAAACGGAAGAGATTCTGGCACCAAGGAACTGATACAGCGGTACCAAATATTTCTCAGATTTTGCAATACTTAACTGAGATGCTGGACAAAGGCCTATCTTTTTCATCAATTAAAATTCATGCCTCTGCCATTTCGGCTGATTGCAATACAGAGCCACCACTTTTTTCTCACCCTTTATTAAGGCAGTACCTCAGAGGAGCCAAAGATTTAAGGCCCCCAAGGGGACTACCAATACCTGCATGGGACCTCAACTATGTCTTGGAAAAGCTCACCCTGCCTCCTTTTGAGCCAGCTGCTACTGCTGATATGAAGTTTTTATCTTGGAAAACAGCTCTGCACTTAGCAATTACTTCTGCAAGATGAGTTTCAGAGCTACAGGCGCTCATGGCTGTGGAACCTTTCATCATCTTTCATCATGCCTAAAGTAGTGTCCAGTGTGGCTCTTAACCAAGCCATCCATCTGCCAACCTTTTACCCAAATCCACAGAACAAGGGGAAGAGAATTCTGCATTCTTTGGACGTACACAGACAGCTTAGATTCTACTTGGACAGAACTAAAGCTTTCAGGAAGATAGAGCAATTACAAGTGGCATATGCTGCAGGATCACAAGGAAAGCCTATCTCAAAGCAGACTGTTTTTAAGTGGTTAGGCCACTGCATTCATTTCTGCTACTTACACCATGGCAAGCCAGTGCCTAAGGGCATTAGGCCTCATTCCACCAAAACTGCAGCCACCTCAGCAGCCTTTCTCAGGGGAGTACCAACCAGAGACATTTTAGAGGCCTCCCAACCATAGCTTTGGGACTCTACCCAAATGTAACGACTGCAGCAGTGAAACATGAAGAACATAGTACAGTTGTGTACACTTACCATAAATGTAGATGTTCGAGTGTATTCACTGTTGCAGTCCAGGTTACCCACCCGCCTTCCCCCTTTTTTCTTTTGGATCTTATCTTTCCTTCTCTGATTTATACTACCTATGTGGTGTATTTGTTTATAGATGAAGGTAAAATTTATATTGGTGTATTTCTGAATATATATATAAAGTTTGGCTACCCTTCTTGGAGGCATCTGACATCTGGGGCAAGAAAAACTGAAGAAAATGACATTGGCTGCTTCTTTTATACCCCTGACGACCTGACGTCAGGGAAGGGGTGACAGCAGCTGACGCAGGACCCAAGACTTTGGAATTCAGGCCGGCTGAGGGCAACCTACCAGCAGGATTACCCAAATGTAATGACTGCAACAGTGAATACACTCGAATATCTACATTTATGGTAAGTGTACACAACTGTACTTTGCCTTGACCACACATAGTCTTAGTCTGTCCTACTGTATAACCTGTTGCATCTCCTAACTTTTTCTCTTCTCTGTGAATAACTTCTGCTTAAACTAACCTCCTAAACCCTCAGCTCTACTACTATAGCCCTACTATATCCCCCTCCTTTCTCTCCCCCCTCCCATTCTCCACACTATTTATCTTATCCCCCCACTTTGTCAATGCCTATACATTATCCTTCTTTTGAACAATGATTATCTTTTTGTTTTTACTCTCATATGTAGTACATTTTGACCACTGCTATCAGTGCAGCCCTTAATGTTCATAAGTTTTTTTCTTTTGTTTTTCTCTTAATAATTAATTTCGTATTTGCATTGTTATTTTTAATAGTTTTTGTCCTGTATGTTTATATTTGCTTACGTTTGTTGGGGCTCTTTCCACTTGGGTCTCTACTGAAAATAGGTTGCTTACTATCAATGCAATGCAAGTAGTTAATAGCCTTTTCTTTTTACAATTATTTTGTATTGTGATTGTTATTTAATATTTGTATATTGTCACTTTATCTTTACTTATGTTTGCTGGGGCTTTTCCCCTCACGTCTCCACTGAAAATGGGTTTGTTTGCAAACTCAGTTGGACTAACCCGGTTAACAAATGTGAAATAAATAAATAAAAATAAATAAAGTAAACTGCATAATTCAGTGCTTAATACAACTTATTAATGTTTTAAGAATTAGTCTGAGTCACATCATTGGTGCTGAAAGCAGTAAAGTATTATGTATATATAAATGTAGTAAGCAACTGGTAGATGAGACTGTCACTGTCTCAGTAAAGCTGATTGCTCCTCTACCGCACCAACATAATTGCAGACGTACTTGATTGTGCACAGGGTCTAGGAAGATTAAAGCATTTGTTTGTAGTACAAGGTTTGAAAAATCAGCAGCATTAACATTAATTTGTGTTGTTTTTTTGCATCTGCTGTGCCTCTGTTCCTGCAGCGTGCTGTGTGTGTAATCATATTTCTGCTGCTGAAGGATTCTGTAATTTTGTAGCTATGAAAGACGCAGTATGGGTTATCATTAGGGTTAGGGATAACTGTAAACTGACTTACTACAGAAATAGTTACAATTCTTGTCAGTGAAGACGCATGAAAAATCCATAACAAAAGTTTTTCTCCTTTAGCAGAATTGCAGCATTTAATAAATTTAGCTCTGGTGCCTCTCAGGAATATTCATAAATCACATGTATAGGGTTGATTTAAATATCTGTCAATCAACTACCAATGTATGCATGGCATCACTGTAAAATTTGCATGGCAGTCACACATCATTTACATACAACATCACGGCCATTTGGCATGTCATTCACACAAGCCATGCCCTCTTCTGCACAGTCTGACGGGGGGGGGGTACTGTTCTACAACATCGCCACTGTAATGTTACCAAGATAAACTTGTGGTAAGGTAATTTTTAATTTTCTGTAGAATATCTTTATTTATTTATTTATTTATTTTAACACCTTAACAGAAACTATGGGCAATACCTGAGAAGCACTTTTAATTGGTTCTTAGCTGGATGCATTGACTGAAGCTCCTTCTTGGACCATTTGTACATGATCAAGGATAAGTGCAGTATATGTATGGGCAATTTAGGACAACAGATCATCCAGCATTATAAGTATATTTTACAAATTGTTTTTTTTTTTGATGATCATACCCAAGTGATAAATAATTAGATGCTCTTTTATGTGAATTTTATGTCCAGAATAATGCCATCTACCGTAAAGAAGTGTACTGGTCTGATCTGCCAGTGGGATGCACACTTGAGATGACACCCAAAGCTGAAAACTGTTGGGGAAGAGCTGAAGCTGGCAGTTCCTGGGGGGCAGACAAAGCAAGGTTTATGACTGCTACCTGCAGAAAATATTGAGGCTGAGTGCACAGGACATCATTTGATAGGAAAGGTGGGTCAGAGTTTTAGATACAAAGGTATTTAAGGGAAGACTTCAATGAAAAAAAACTAGAAGGAAGAGGTAGAGGAGGAAGGGGAAAAGAAGTAACTGAAAATTAATATTAAGAGTCACAGAAAGTGTGAAACTATTTAAGTAGCTTGATTCAAGTTAGGAATAACTGAACACAATGAAAGTTGGCAGCCTGGATATGATCTTTATCCCTCAGGGCCAGCTGTTAGACATCCTACTCTTCTTGAAAGAGTACAGAAGGCCCAGTACCAGGAAATCATGCATCGTAAAATGGAAAAGATTCATGGTATTGTGCCAAGCTAATGGCCAATAACTCCTGCTAGCCTCTCTTCCCTTGGTTTTAACCTGTTTGGTTGAGTTTTTCACCAAGGGACTTTTTTAACCCTTTATTAAAATATATGCCTATGCCTTCTCTGCTTGCCCAGTGCAACCCATGCTGTTTTTCTAACCTATGATGAAACAATTCCTCAAAGGCATTATACATTTAAGGGCATCCAGCAGGACCCTTGCATCCTCCTGGGACCTCAGTTTCATATTGGCAAAACTCACTTTACTCCCCTTTGAGTCTGCCGCTTCATCAGACATTCTCTCTCTCTTTCAGCTTTTCCTAGTTAGAGGTTGCCACAGCGGTTCACCTTGTCTGCTCATGATTGGCAGTGGAGTTTTACGGTGTCGAGTTGCCAGCCCGGTGCCCAACATTCCACTGAAGGCACACACACGCATGCACTCACGCCTAGGGCCAATTTTAGAGTGTCCAATCCACTTGCCACATGTCTTTGGGGATGTGGGAGAAACCGGAGCACCCGGAGGAAACCCGCATGACCACAGGGAGGACATGCAGACTCCCCACAGAAGACACCCCAGCCGAAGATCGAACTGGAGAGCCTCTTGCTGTGTGCTGCTTCATCACACATTAAATTCTTATAATGGATGTGATGCCCCTGCAGTAGCCCAGTAATCAAGGAGCCTCAATCCTCACCACTGGCAACTGTGAGGGACATACACAATGGGAGGATGACAGGTATACAGGCAATAAATTACAATTTCCCTTAAGAGCACACCGAGATTACAGTCAGTCTGGGGCTGGTTTCTCTTTCTCCAGATCCCCAGTAATACTTCCCACTGGCACAGCTATAAGGTTACGATCTCAGCTGAGGGATCAAGCCAAGACCTCCAGCACCCTCTCTGTAAAAACAGTGTTTTGTGTCCCTACCCAAGTAGCTGACACATACACACTTTGAGATTTGATTTATATACAAACACACACACCTGGAGAAGGCTGGCACAGGTTTACTAGCTATGCCCCTTTCCGCCAAGCCTATAAGGTAGTTATTACTGCCACCAACCCCTCCTTATTAGCTACTAGAAGGCCCTTACAAAGGGTGACCAGTCCTACTGTGTAATGTTACTATTATCCAAATCATAAGTGTGACCAAGAGCAAGGCTGTTTAGGAGTGGCCTGTACAGTGTCACCAAATACATATGCCAGCTTAAATATGTCTCACAAATATCAGCCACAAAGATAGGTTTAGATATATTTAATAATAAATAATAAACTAACAAGAGAATACTCAGTCAACACAGTTACAGAGTTCAGAATCACAGGAAATATTTTAAAACAACATTGCAGGACAGTCTCAAATAACTACAGAAAACATCTAAACTAATCTTTACTATGTTCCTATCTATATCTAAAAGAAATGACTTATCCCTAGTTACTTAGTATTAGCAAGGAAAGTGCAGATGTTGATGATGATGAGTGGATGTTGTTAGAGCCAAAGACAAATACAAAATGCACAGTATTTCTCTAAGAGGGTTCTTAAATAACTATCAAACATTACTACTGGGTCAGCTTGGATGACATCACTCTTTGTCACCTGCCTTCAGTTCCCAGGCTAACAGGTACTAACAAAATTTTAACATCTCTGTGTGAGAATTACATATCTGTCAGAAGTTTGCCCAGAACTAGAAGTCAAAACAATTGAACACATTACATTATAAACATAGTAAATACTTCTCTCCAAGACAATAGAAAAAAAAATCTAGCTCTAGACATCCTGTCTTCTTGCTGCAATGAAACTAACTTTTATAGCACATTGTGAAGCATATAATCTCAACTTATTTTCTTGAAGTTTTGTAAGTTAATCTTCTGTGTTCCAACAGGGTACGCTGTGGGTACATTTTGAAGCTCAGTACATAACATACAGATGTCTTTCTATTCCAATGTTGCAGTATTCACTAGTGGGTTTACCCTTCTTCCCATCAGCTTGTTTGACCAGGTTTCCAAAGCTTTTTCCAGTCCCTGTTGGTGTGTCAGACGTCTGACATGTAGGCTGGTATGTGGGCCATAAAAGTGACATCTGCGCACACCAGTCCTCAGAACCTTTTAGCCGCCAGCCATATGCCAGATGTTCCTGCTACTCATGGACATTGGATCAGTTTTGCACTAAGATAAGTACCCCGCTGGGGATTTTCTTCAGCCCTCTTGTAATTGATATAGTCTCTTAATGTCTGGTAAGTGCAACTGTGGTCAGCAGATTCCTCACAAAGACACCCACAATCAGTGCCTTTTTTGTTTGGTTAGGGAACATGATTATAAAAGCTGCTTCATTTGTAAGTCATCCATCCCTAAGACCCTTCATTGCCGACTTCAGGCCCTTGACCTATACCTCGAAAACCAGTGTCTTAGGCAGATTGCTCTCTGAATGGAAGCAGCTACCGATGCCCCATCTGAACCACCTAGGAAGAGGGCCAAGCCTGCAAGGTCGTCCACTTCCGCCGTGCCTCCCTCCGCCGATTCCCACCCTGTAGCCACCGTTAGCTTGGCTGAGAAACCAGAGTCCGCCATACCGGATAAAGCAGGTACCTACCAGGAGGCCACAAAATCCAGTGCGGATGACACGTCCAGGGAGGATATCCTGGCACCTGATTCAGATGCCAGGGGGGAACCAGCTTCTGAGATGGACACATCGGAGCAGGTCTCTGCCGTTCCTTCTATTTCTTCAAGGCCAACCGACAGCCAGATGCTGGTTAGACCAGCAATAAAAAAACAAAGCATGTCGCTTCAACCCCTGAGGCCTTGCCAGACTAGCAGGCCTTCAGTCAGAGTCTCTATAACACCTTCCTGGCCTTAGGCCCATGCCTGACCTCCCTCATGTTGCTCCACCTATGCTTAATCCCAGGCCTGTTCAGCCAGAGACTCTGCTTAGCCATCCTGCTGAAGAAGAAATGTCTGACTCCTCAGAGGAATCCTTGTCCTAGTCTTCGTAAATATCTTCCCCTCTGGGGTATGGATCCCCAGAAGAAGCCTCTGCCGAACCTGACTCCCCTGTGGAAGACCTTACCTTTGGGGACGTGGTTAATCTTATGAGGGAACATTTCAAATGGGGTTGCTAAGACATGTCTGAGCAACAGAAAAGATTCTACAACTTGATCCAGATGGAATCTCCTAACCCGACCCCTATTCCTCCTGTCCAGCCTGCCTTCCTGGATGCTTTTGCAGCAGCATGTATGAACCCTGACTCCCGGTCAACTGCCCCTAGAAGGGCAGACCGGTTGTATTGAGTACCTGATGCAGACAAATTGCTTTCCAAATGCCCAGCAGCTGACCCAGCAACCATTTTTGTTGCCACTGACAGGGCTACCAAACTTCTCCCCACTACCACTGTCCTGCCTGCAGATAAAGACAGCAAGGCCACGTAAAGGTGGGGGAAGACTATATACACTACAGCTACCCTAGCCTTTAGGGCTACAAATTACCAGTCACACATGCCGAAATACTCCTTGGCCTTACTGGACAAAGCTTCTAAGGAACTTAATGAGGTCTCTGACTGCTCTGCAAATGCATCCCTGTCTTCCTTGCTTAGGCTCATCTCCCAAGTCAGTAAACATTCCCTAAGGTGTGCATATGATGCAGCAAAGGCCTTTGCCAGGTCAGCGGCATCTGCCGCTGCATTGAGGTGATCTTAGCTGCATCTTCAGCCTTTACAAAATTACTTTAAGGCCAAACTCTTGGATGCTCCTTTGGATCACACTGCCCTTTTTGGCTCTAAGATAGCTAATCTCTTTAAGTCACTTCAGCAAAAAGAGAAAGCGCTCCAGGATCTAAAGCATCTTCTTGTTTCTCCAATCCCAACATTTCAAAGAAACTACTCAGCCAAGACACAGTTTATCAGGAAGACTTCTAGGCCCTCTGCCCCCTTCAGATCTAGAAGACCACACAGGAGGCAGATTACTCAGTCTAGGAAACCTCAAGCCTCTGCCCAGAGACCTCCCTTTCCAGAAAGGTCAGGCAGCATCTGACTGCCTGCCTCCTTTTCTACCCCCCTCCTCCCACCATACCTTTATCCTCCTGCCTCCCAGCATGGGCTCTAGTGACATCTGACAAATAGGTTTTGTCTATCCTGAAGGAGGGTTACTTCATGTCTTGAATGTCCCTCCCCCCAAAACTTCCTATTCCACTACCTCCACCCTCTCAGTGGTCCCTCCTTCCCGAGGTGCTAAACAACCTGCTGCCCCAAGGCACCATAGAACCCCCCCCCCTTCTGCTCGAGGGAGAGGCTTCTCCTCCAGAATTCTTCTGGTGCCCAGGAAAGAGGGACTGTGGAGACTCATCCTAGACCTTTCCTGCCTCATCCCATTCCTGAAGGTTCCTTCCTTCAGGATGATAACACTACCCATTCTCTTTTCTCTTGTCCTTCCCCAGGCCTTCATGGTGACCCTGGACATCATAGAAGCCTATCTACATATTCCAATAAAACCATCCTCCAGAAAATTCCTCAGATTCAAAGCAAGCTACTCGCATTTTCAGTTTTGTGCCTTGCCCTTTGGACTGTCCACTGCTCCAAGGGTATTTACAAAATGCCTAGCCCCAGTCATTGCTTACTGCAGAACAAGAGGTATGCAAATTTTCCCATACTTAGATGATCTGCTCATTGAAGCAGTAGACCGCAAACCCTCCTAGCCCACACACAGGACCTCCTGCTGCAGTCCTTAGGGTTCCTCATAAACTTTCCCAAATCCAATCTAAATCCCACACAAGACATTGTCTTACTAGGATGCAGAATCAGAACAGACCTCAGGATGGCCTTCCTACCTCAGAAAAAAGTGCTTTCCCTGACCCATCACCTTCAATCTGCCCCCCTTGCACCCCCGTGACTGCAAGGGAATTCCTCAAACTCCTCAGCCTTCCCATGCTGTCACTGGCAAGGTTACACATGAGAAAGATTCAGTGGTATCTTTGCTCAGTATGGACCCAGAATTCTTACCCCCCCCCCCCCCAGAGTTCAACATCTTACTTCTACCCTGCCTCCACCAAGAGCTGAAGTGGTAGATGGCCTAGGTGACCCTAAACTCAGGTCTCCCTCTACAATTACCCCCCTACTCAGATCATGCACACAGACATCTCGGATCTGGGCTGGGGAGCAACGTTAGACACAAGGAAAGTGCAAGGTTTGTGAAAAAACAAACACAAACAGTGGCATATCAACATCAAAGAAATGTCAGGCATATTTTGGTCCTGCAGGCCTTTCTACCTTCCCTCAAACAGGGTACTCTGAAGATCTTCACAGACAACACCATACTGATGTGGTACTTGATCAAGCAAGGAGGGACCAAGTCCTACCTCCTATGCAGACTAGCCCTACAGGTATGGGAACTAGCTGTCTCCCAACCATTCCAACAAAATTGCCAGGCAGACTCCTTAAGCAGAACCTCCTCAGACAGTCACAAATGGATGCTGTCAAGGGAGGTTTTCCTAGAGTTGATCCACAGGTGGGGTATTCCACAGATAGACCTGTTCGCCTCCTCCACAAACAGGCAACTCTGGAGCTATTGCTCCAGAACTTATGACCTGAAGGCTCTTCAAACAGATGCCTTCTTAATGTCCTGGAAGGGGAAATACTTGTATGCCTTTTCCCCCCTCCCTCTGATAACAGAGTGTCTTGCTGAAAATTCAACAGGACTCACCAAACATCTTGTTGGTGACACCTTTTTGGCCAAGGCAGCACTGGTTGCCCCTACTTCATCATCTATCCAAGGACAATCACCACAAGTTATCCCCCTCAGTGGATCTAGTCACACAGCACCAGGGGACACAGATTCATCCACAGTGGAGATCCCTACACCTCTTCCTGTCGCTGATAGGATTCTGATTCCCTTCAGACACCTATACAATGAGGATGTTCTCTCAGTCCTGCAGGAGGCCAGGAAACCAAACACAAGGAAATCCTATCTCTCCAAATGGAGAAAGTTGTCTATCTGGTGTCAGAAAAGACAGAGCCACTGGACAGTGACTTTCTCTGATTCTCTCTTACCTGTGTGAACTGCTCTAGACAGGCTTGTCTTACTCTTCCTTAAAAGCTCACCTGTCAGCCATTTCTGCCTGCCTGTCTATGGAGCCCCCACTCACTTCCAGGCTCCCAGCCAAACTATTCCTAAAAGGTGTCTTACACCTAGACCCCCTAGGAAATCAACTCCTCCTCCCTGGGATCTTAATTATGTACTGGAAAAACTCACTCTGCCACCCTTTGAACCAGCTAGTAAGGTTGACTTGAAGTTCTGCACTTGGAAAAAAGTACTGCTAGTAGCTTTAACGTCAGCCAGGAGGGTCTCAAGAGCTCCCAAGCCCTCATGTCTACTCCACCCTTCCTAGTTTTCCATATGGACAGGATCACTCTCAGGATTAATCCTTCATTCACCCCCAACGTGGTTAATGACCTCTCCCTGAATCAGGCTATTCACCTGCCCACCTTCTTTCCTAACCCTCATGGAGACAGTGAGAGAGTCCTTCACTCCCTGGATGTACATAGGCAACTCCATTTTTACTTGCATAAGACCAAACCTATATGCAAATCAGACCAACTGTTTGTTTCCTTCCAACCCAGGGCTCTGGGGAAAGCTGTAGGAAAGCAAACCATTTCTTCTTGGATTGCTAGGGCCATCTCCTTTTGTTACTCTCACCATGGAAAGACACTAACGGGCAATGTCAGAGCCCATTCCATAAAGGTCATGGCTTCCTCTGGAGCCTTCTTTAAAGGTCTAGATACTAACTCCATTCTGGAGGCTGCTACTTGGTCATCTGTGCACACCTTCACCAGACACTACATGCTGGACCACATCTCCAGAACCAGGGCAGGATTTGCCAGGGTTGTCCTGCATGGGTTCCTGGAATCCTCATCCAGACCACCACCCAGTCAACAGTGAGCTTTTGTACTCGCCCACTAGTGAATACTGCAACATTGGAATAGAAGGACATAGGAAAGTTGTGTAAAATCTTACCATAACCATAGATGTCCTTCTCTTCCATGTTGCAATATTCCTTCTCTCCCTCCATCCTCCTGTTCTCCTTGCACTTGCTCTCCTCAGCTCCTACACAGGCTATGCTATCAGGACTGGCTCCGTCTACAGCTTCTTGATTCTGAGGACTGGTGCGTGCAGACATCACTTTTATGGCCCGCATACCAGCCTACACATCAGATGTCCGACGCACCAACAGGGACTGGAAAAGGCTTTGGAAACCTGGCCAAACAAGCTGATGGGAAGAAGAGTAAACCCACTAGTGAAATCTGCAACATGGAATAAAAGGACATCTATGGTCATGGTAAGATTTTACAAAACTTTTGTTTCTGTATAAATCATATCAATATTCACAAATGACATAGAATTGTTTACAAAATTCCAGATAGCTGGGCTGGCAGTGTCACAATGGAAAATAGCCTTCATAGTAGCCCTCACCACAGTTAGAAGAATCTCTGTGCTACAGGTACTAATGTGTAAAGATAATTTTCTTGTGTTTCACACAGAAGGAGTTTCACAAAGAACTAACCCCATCTTAATGCCCAAGGTGGTCACGGAGCTCTCCATAAATCAAGTACTCCAACTTACTGCCTTTTTTTGAAACACAGACCACAAGAGAGAGAATATGTACATACAACTCTGGTTTTGTTTGGATAAGACAAAAGGTTTCAGAAAGTGAGACTACACTTATGTATGAGTGCACTACAAATTATCTAAACAGCATCATATCAATAGTCAAAATGTCTAAACTGCAAAATATTGACAAAGGCAAAGTTATCGTGAGGAAGGGTTTTTGCCCTTCCCCCATTGTTATGCAGTTTCTTGCCGCCTGCAAAAACATTGAAAACTATGATGAAATCTAGCCATATAGAAAACCATTGACAAAAATCTGAGAATATTGAGCCACATTTTGTCAGTGTTTTTGTAGGGGGGCAAGCCCCCCTGCACCCCCAATGGAAGACCTCCCCACAGTGGAGTCTCAACTAAGCACTACAAAATCTAAAACTGTCACATTTTGAATTAGCCACTTCTGTTATGCATTTCCTGTCCTGAACTATGGTGTTTTGGTGGCTATTATATCAGCTGTGAGTATTTTAGAGCTGCAGTACTTAATGTGCAAAGAACCCTTCATAGTTTTCCAAAGGGACAGGTATCCCTTCATACTAACTCTTCCTTCTAGCCTAAATTTGTTTTTGAGATGTCCCTTTACTTTGCCGTACCAGTCTTCTTCTCAAGGCTCATAAAAGATGGAAAAGGACTCTCTATTTCCTAAAAATAAATCAAAGCACTCAGGAAGACCTTTCTATATGAGTTTCTAAATGTATCTTTTTCTTTTATTGACACCTTGGAAAAGCTATCCCAGAACTTATAAGAGCATATTACACTACTGCTAATGCAGCCACCACATCCTTCCTCAGGGGTGTTACCACACATGACATTCTCAAAGCATTAGGGTCTATATCACATTGTTGAAAAACATGTTTATCGAACATGTATTCGCCAGCCAATAAACAGCGAAAACACTAATCACCGAATGGCTACTTCATATTTTTTCCCAGGGGTAAAAAAATCACTTGGCCAAACACAAACAAAACAAACTTTCAAACCCTACAAAGTGGGGGGCTGTGCCTCTCACCCCCCAACTAAATATACCAACTCCGAGATCACACTACAGTGGGGAAAAGGGCAAATCCCTGACGACGACCAAGCTTTTTTTTCCCCTGGGGAAAAATTCGCTGAAGTGGCCGTTCGGAAATTAGTCATTTTGCTGTTTATTGGTCGACAAATACTTGTTCAGTGAATTTAGTATTAGCTTTTCGGAACAGGGTAGGACTTGCCTCTGCTGTCCAAGCCCATCCCTTAATTCTTAGTTGCTGGGGATTTGTCTCTGCCATCCTAGAAGGCTTATTTCTGAGTTGCTGGGGTCCATCTCCCATACTCTCCTTGCTTTTGGAGTCCTCCCAAATGTGAGTACTGCAACTATGGAATACTATGATGAATATCATAAAGTTGTTGTCAGGAACTTACCATAAATGAAGATGTTTGAGTAAATTCACTGTTGCAATCCACATACCCTCCATCCTTCTTCATGTACTGTCCACTTATTCTGCCTCCTTTGGGTTGGAGTGGCACCGTAGCATCTTTTGTACTTTCCCTGTCACCTTCCTACCAGGCATTTCCAGCTTTTCTTTTGTCGGCTGTTAGTCCCTGGAGAGAGAGAGAGAGAGAGAAATTTGAGACCTCTGAGGTAGACCTGAAGCACAGCGGACTGTTTCATCTGGTCTTCTAGGGTTTTGACACTGAAGTCTTCTACCTGGCTTATGTGCTGGGACAAAAAGAATCAGAAGATGGCATTAGCTGACACATCTCTTATACAACCGACATCCTTGCTCCATTGCGAGATGTCCCTGGCTGAAGCTCTGTGGGCAGGTAAAGCCCTGGAAGTCGAGCTGGCCAGTCAGGCTACTTGGATACCGGATATCCGAAAAGGGAAAACTGCAGCTATGAATCTTATTATCTACATTTATTTAAGTTAATAAAACAACTGTAGTTTTTCTTTCGGTTGACTACTCTGAATGTTAATTTGCAACTATTAATTTGTTTTGAACAGCAAACTCAAAATAAACTTCATGCCATCTTTAAATGAAAAGTAGAGATGAATGTCCCTCAGGGTGGTATTCTGTTTATGAAAACTTCTTTTAATATTGTCATCTCAGGACCTTCTTCAGTATATTTCTGAAAATGTTTAAATTTCTTTTTCTGTCATTAGCAGTTAATGGTAATACACAGTTAATTTCCAGTACAACCATAAGAGATCTTTTTTCATCAGTTTTTAAAAAACTCCTTTTATCTGATGCATGTATTTGACCTCTTCACTTGTAACTAATTCTCCGGCCATATTCCTGAGTGGCGGCTTGTGTAGCAGCTTCTTGAAAAATGCTTTGTAATAGCTTATGGTTACTCAAAACATAAACCTCTTTACTGAAAATATTGCAATAAGATTTCAAAATCTAAGATGCAGGTGCAAGAATTTCTTTCTCAGTATGAGCATATCTTCTCTGACAGTCTGTAAATATGGATGAAAAATATACAGTAACATTTCCTTCTTGCAGACTCACTGCGCCATTCTCATCCTTACTAGCATCAGCTTGTAATATAACTGATTTAGTTACTTCAAAGTATATTAACATAGGTGCTTTTGATAATTCGTAACTGTAGTTCAAATCTGATGTTCTTCGTGTTTCACTGTTGCAGTCATCACACTTAGGTTATCTGCCTGCGGGTAGCCCTCAGTCAGCCCGAATACCAGAATCTTGGGATTTCTGCGTCGGAGTCACCTCTTCCATGACGTCAGGTTGTCAGGGGTATAAAACATGTAGCTGACGCCATTACATCAGCTTTTCTTACCACGGGGGAGCCAGAAGCAGTTTGCAAGTGCCAGTCGGCCGCAACCTGAAATTTTCATTTTTTGAGTTTCAAACCTGAAGTCTTCTAAAGCTAAGTACCCCATTGGGGATCCTTTTTTTTGCTCTAACTGTTGTCAGAAAAAGTTAGTTGTCTTGCCTGTGGAAAGCAAAAACCTCACAGAGATTTCCATTCTTACTGCGTCACCTGTTTAGGCCCAGACCATGACGTCCCTCGCTGTCAATTTTGTGCCTTGATCAACTCCCGAACTATTCGTCGTCAGGCTGTTTTTGTCTCTAAAGTCTTTCGCTCTCATTCTCTGTATTCCGAAATGGCTTTGATAAGCCATCCAACTACCGATCTTCCGAAAAAATGCAAGGATAAAGACAGAGACAGACCGCATAGGTCCAAAACTGCCAATGACTCGTCCGTTAAGCTAGTCGCCAGTCTGCCAGTACTTAGTGAGGCGCTTTCGTAGCCCTTGTTACCCGCTTCTACAGATTCACAGGCCTCTACTGAGATCCATTCGGAGTCCGGTATGCCGCGAGGTGCTTCTTCGACTATGGAATCTGCAGATGTCTCAACCTTGGATGGATCCGGAGCCGCTGTGCAGGCACTGGCTTCTGAGGGTATATTCAGACCTTCCGATGTTCGTATTAAACAGACTACTTCGTTAATGACTAAAACTACCAAATTTCTCAAGCCCAGAGTTCGCACTATGCCTAGGAAACGACTAAAATGCATTCTCAAGCTCCCATGCCACAGAAACAAATGCTTAAAATGGCTGAAGACCTTATTACTTTACTTAGGGGAAGCCAGCCTTCCCCCCTATAAAAGACAAAGAATTGATTTTCTTTCTGATTCTACAAACCATGAGTCCGATGTCTCTGACCCCTGTGATTACCAGGACATAGCCTTATCTACCTATGAGGATTCAGATGCAGAGGATTCCATTCTCTCTGCCTCCCCCCAAGAGGAATTTTCTTTCGGTGAAACCTTGCATACCCTAAGCATTTCCGCTGAGAATGCCAGCACTACCCACAGCCCAAAAAGAGACTGAGGGAATTTTTAGACTTGCCTCAGCATAGGCCTCTAGCTATACCCCCTGCCCTGAATATTGTAGATGATGTCTTCATGGAATCCAGTCTTACCCCTGACACTTTGCCACCAGCTCCTAGAAAGCCTGACTGGTACTACAGAGTACCTGACTCTCACAAATATCTCTTTAAAAATCCCACTGCGGATCCAGAGACCATTTCCCAGGGACCTAAAGGAATTAAGGCTACTACAGCCAAAAACCCTACCCCTTCGGACAGGGATTCTAGGGTTCTAGACAGATTGGGTAAGAAGGTATATACCTCTGCAACTCTTGCCATTAGGGCTTTAAATTGCCAGTTTCACATGTTGAAGTACCAGCAGCGTATTATGGAACTAATTAAACAAAAATTGTTGTTGATTCCTGATTGTGCAGAAAATAAAGACTTACAAGAGTTAATGCACTCTGCAAACCAAGCTGGTAAACATACTTTGCAGTGTGGTTTTGATGCCTTAGAAACATCTTGCAGGGCTGCTGTCACTGGGTCTGTTCTGAGAAGGCATGCTTGGCTGAAGGAACAAATCTTGCCAGACCATGTCAAAGCAAAATTACTAGATGTTCCATTAAACCAAGAATATTTGTTTGGTTCAAAAGCAGAATAAGTTCTTAAAAAGATGGAAGAAAAAGCTAAATCTATGCAAACTGTTAAAGATTTCTTACAGGTACAGCCACCTAGATTCAGTAGGCATTGGCGTTCAAAAAACTGATTCTTTCCAGTCCCTACAGACCTACTCAGTCCAAACCCAGGGGCAACAGACCACAAAGACTACAGTCTTAGTGTATGCACAGATCTAAACAATGGAGTGCTCCCTCCTCAAAAACAGGGAGTGGTAAGCCACCCCCTTATGGAAAAAGTTCACAATGACTTGTCCTTCATCCTTCCCAGCCATGCCCAACTACTTGCACCCTTAGGAGGAAAACTCACCCTGCATGCAAAAAACTGGGAGTATATTACCCAGGACTGATGGGTCTTAAATATTGTATCCCAGGGATACAGATTCTACTTCCACTCACTGCCAACCCCAAGTGGATTGCCAGACCTTCCTCCAAACCAGTGGGCGGAGGCCCAAAAGCAAGTACTTTCTCTTCTCAGTATCAGGGCTATTCAACCTGTTCCAACAGAGCAAAGCGGACAGGATTTCTACTCCAGACTGTTCCTGGTGCCCAGAAAAGAGAACTCTTGGCCCCCTATTCTGGATCTGTCAACACTCAACACCTTCCTGGTGGTACCAAAATTCAAAATGCTTACTCTCCAGCAGCTGCTTCCTATGCTAGCCAAGGACTCCTGACTAGTCACCCTAGACTTAGAAGCTTATCTGCACATCCCCATAAGGGAATCTTGCAGGAAATATCTACGTTTCAGGGCAGGCTCCATGCACTTCCCTTTTGCTTATCTGCTGTGCCCAGGTTATTCACAAAGTGCGTGGCTCCAGCCATTGCATACTTCGGGCAGAGAAATATTCTAATTTACCCATACTTGGACGATTACCTGATTCAGGCGGACAGTCAGGGATTGCTACTTCAGCACCTGATGTTTGTAAAGAGACTCCTAACGTCTCTGGGGTATACCATCAATGAAAAGAAATCACATCTGTTACCCAGCCAAAAGGTTGTATTCCTGGAAGCAAGCTTGAACACAACTTTCCGGATGGCATTCCTCACTCCAGAAAAGCAGGTTTAGTTGACAAATTACTTCAAACTACTGCCCGCCCAAACCCAGCTATCTGCAGGAAAAATACTGCAAGCCTTAGGGTTCATGGCCTCATGCATTCTACTAATTCCATATGCAAGACTGCATATGAGGAAACTTCAGTGGTACTTAAAAAGTCTCTGGTGTCAACATTCTCAGGACCTGGAAACAGTGATTCCTATCATTCCTTGCCTAAGGACAGAGTTTCTTTGGTGGGCAGAGGCTTGCAACCACAACTAGGGACTCCCTTTCACTCAGCCCCCCACCGCCCAAACCCTGACAACAGACGCATCAGACTATGCATGGGGAACTCACATGGCGGGCAAATGCATTCAAGGCAAATGGAGCCCAGGACAAATTCACTTGCATTTCATTCAAAAAGAAATGTTAGCTGTACAGAATGCACTGACAGCCTTCAAATACCTTATCCTGCCAGGACAACTCTTGATAAAGACAGACAACACCACAGTTATGTGGTACATAAACAAGCAGGGGGGAACTCATTCCTACCCACTCTGCAGGGATAGCCATGGCTCTGTGGAACACAGCCTTGAGCAATCAAGTGCACCTGCAATCTCAATTCCTGCCAGGCAAACAAAATTCACTGGCAGATGACTTAAGCAGAAATCTAATGGACCCACACAAGTGGAAACTGGAACCCAACTCATTCAAACTTCTAATGCACAGGTGGGGGACACCAGAGGTGGACCTGTTTGCTCCCCCCTACCCCAAAACCATCAACTGAGCAAATGTTGCACCAGAACTCCCCACAGCCAAGCATGGAAAGTGGATACCCTATCCTTTACATGGGAAAACATCTCAATCTATGCCTTTCTCCCTCTGCCCCTCCTTTCAAAAGTACTAATCAAGATCAAACAGGACAGGCCAAGAGCAATCCTTATTGCACCAGACTGGCCATGCCAGCACTGGTACCCACTCCTACGCAGTCTGACAGCAGTGCCACCCTGGCACCTACATCAGACCCCGTCTCTGCTGTCCCAGCAGGAAGGACAGATTTTGCATCCTCAGCTGCAAACCCTGAACCTGGCAGCCTGGCTTATTCCCTGAATACATCACCAGCAGCCCTCAGCAAACAGGTGCTGGATGTTATCCTTGAGGTCAGGTGGCCTAGTACTAGGAAATCCTATTCAGAAAAGTGGAAAGGATAATGTTCTTGGAGCCAGTCTCAAGGAAAGGACACAGCCATGCCCACCTTACCTCAAATCCTAGATTATCTAGCAGAGCTGCTCCACAAAGGCCTATCCTTCTTATCAGTTAAGATTCATGCCTCTGCCATCTCAGCTCATTACAATACTGAGCCACCCCTCTTTTCTCACCCTCTGATCAAATAGTTCCTGAGAGGAGCTAACAATTTAAGACCCCCAAGGAGAGCTCCCACTCCTGCCTGGGACCTTAACTTTGTACTAGAGAAGCTCACGCTCCCCCCTTTTGAGCCTGCTGCTACAGCAGCGTTAAAATTCCTCTCTTGGAAAACAGCTTTACTTCTAGCCATCACTTCAGCAAGAAGAGTGTCTGATTTACAGGCCCTTATGGCTGTGGAACCCTTCATTATCTTCCATGCGGACAGGGTTTCCCTCAGGACTAACCCATCATTTATGCCCAAGGTGGTATCTAGTGTGGCTTTAAACCAATCCATCCATTTACCATCCTTTTTTCCTAATTCTCAGAATAAAGGGGAAAGGATCCTGCACTCCTTAGACATGCACAGACAGCTCAGGTTCTACCTTGCCAGGACTAAACCTTTCAGAAAATCTGACCAGCTGCTAATCAGCTTTGCTACAGGGGCAGAAGGCAAGGCCATTTCAAAGCAAATCATTTCTAAATGGATAGCACACTACATCCTTTTCTGCTACAAACACCATGGAAAACCTACCCCACCGGGGATCAGACTTCATTCCACTAGGGCTACCTCGACCTCGACAGCATTTCTCAGGGGAGTACCTACCAGGGACATCCTGGCAGCTGCAACCTGGAGTTTTGCACACACCTTCACCATTACCAGCATTACCACTTACTTATCTTTTCTAAATCCAGAGCTGGATTTGCCACAGCAGTCTTACAAGGCCTGCTATCCAGCTCTAATACTTCTTGAATGCCTCCACCCTTCCTCAGCTTTGCGAATCAACCCAAGTGTGATGACTGCAGCAGTGAAACACGAAGAACATAGTACAGTTGTGTACAAAATGTAGATGTTCCAGTGTATTCACTGTTGTAGTCCTGGTTACCCTCCCTCCAGCCCCATCTTTTCTATACTTTCTACCTATCCTCTTTTTTGGCCATATCTTATGGAAATGGTATTTACTTTTTACTGGAGGTGTTCCACACCATGTGATTGCTTCCTATTTTGGGGGCTCCTGACATCTGGGGCAAGAAAAACCTGATGTAATGGTGTCGGCTGCATGTTTTATACCCCTGACGGCCTGACGTCATGGAAAGGCGACAGCATCCGACGCAGAAATCTCAAGACTCTGGTATTCGGGTCGACTGAGGTCTACCTGCAGGCAGATAACCCAAGTGTGATGACTGCAACAGTGAATACACTCGAACATCTGCATTTATGGTACCTGTATACAACTGTACTTTTTCTTGCTCTCCAGTCCAGTACCACGCCCTACATTATTCTAGTTATTCTGTTAATGCCATATTTATTTACAACCATTTGGGAATAGATGATGAAAGATATTGCAGCATGTATGTGAATGCCATAAAGTGGTTACTTATCCTCTTGTTCATAGGTTGGTACTAGGCTATCGGCCCAAGGGCCTATACAAGCCTAGCCATAACAATTCCCTGGATATTTCTTCCCACAATATTTACTTCTCTGGATCCCTGTCTAGCAGGGCGACTGACATGATCCCCGGGGTGAATTTCCTATCTCCCATCAAGGTTCCTTTTGAAGAGGGCCAAGGAGGCGCTCTGCTGGACTTGTATGGGCAGGTCTATTCTAGAGTATGGGGAGTCTCTGGGTCAGGAACCTATCCCTCCAGCATGTTTTGTTCATTGTGATGACAAGGTTTAGATCCCTAGAGGGTGTGGCTCTGAGGGATTTGGATTTCTTTAAGTGAAGCATGTAACAGCTCAGGGTTTGACATGGCCTTGTATGTTAAGCAGCGATCGCCTCTGAGTAGACGATATTCCACAGAGTGTAGCTGGAATTTTTTTAGACTGTCAACATATGGCATCTGCTTTAGGCCTGCGATTCTTTCAGTGAGGTATTTCTGTGGCCTTTCCAGCTGTTGCAGATGTCTTGTGAGGTACATACCAAACGGGGCATTATACTCTATAATGGGTCTAATAAGGTATGAGTACAGTGGGATAATGACCTCCTTTTTTCTGGATGAAAAGCCCTTAGTGATGAGGTGTGCCACATAAAAGGATTTCTTGACTGTTGTGGCGATGTGGTTATCAAAAGTGAGACCACTGTCCACCTGTGTCCCTAAGTCTGTCATCACACTTTTGATGTTTAGTGTACTGCCACCTATGTGGTAATTCATGGGTACATGTTTTTTTCCAAAGGGGATAACTGTACATTTCTTGGCATTAAGCTTGAGCTCATGGCTCTGGCACCAGACATCTGTTTCTGTAAGGCCCTTTTGTAGAATATCCACATCATTTGGGGATTCAGTAATGGCTTCCAGTTTGCAGTCATCTGCAAACTTTGTTAGCCATAGTCCCTTAGTGTTGGCCTGTACTTCAGAGAAGTAGATGCTAAACAAGAGTGGTCCCAGGACTGAACCTTGATGTACTCCACTTGTCACTTGTCTGGAGCTGGATTTGGAGTCGGCTACTTTTACAGTCTGGGTTCTGTCAGTAAGCCAGTTGGCAACCTGTCGAGTGACGTAGGGATTTATGCTCAGCTTAGTAAGTTTATCTATGATTCCAGAGTGGGGGATGGTGTCGAAGGCCTTGGCGAGGTCCAGATATGCTGTGTGGACCGCCTTACCCTCGTCCACAGCTCTGGAGACTGATTCGAAGAAGTCAATCAGGTTCAGGAGACAAGATTGGCCCTTCACAAACCCAAACTGGGTGGGGTCCAGTATTTGAAGGTTGCCAATGTCTTCGTTTATAAGTTCCATGATAATGCATTCCATGCCCTTGCAGATCAGGCTTGTCAGACTGATGGGATGGTAGTTCCTGGGATCCAAGGTGGATCCCCCCTTGTGGAGTGGTATAACTGTAGTTGTGCGCCACTCAGTGGGCACAAAGCCTGAGGTGAGGCTATGATTAAACATGACACTTAGGTGAGGTGCCAGTTCATTTTGTAGTTCATGTAGTACACAGCCTGGGATGTCATCTGGTCCCATGGATGCTGTATTCTTAGCTTTGGAGAGTGGGGTTTCCACCTGTGTGGCCGTGATTACCGGAATTTGGCAATTTTTTGGTATTGAGATGGGCCCTTTAGGGGGTGAGAGGGGGTGAAGTTGGCACTAAATCAATCTGCCAGGATATTGGCGGTATCCTTGGGATCAGTATATTTAATGCCATTCTGTTGAAGCTCAGAGCAGATCTGAGCATTGCCATTTATATTCTTGACATAACTATAGAATGCCTTGTGGTTGTCTTTGGAATCTTTGGCAATTTTATTTTCGTAACTTGCTTTTGAGGATTTTATGAGGGATCTCAGCTTCTTACTGAGGCTGGTGAGGGAGTTTTTTGCATCCTGGGATTTTCCTCTTTTCTGCAACAGTTTCTTCCTTCTGTTGTATAGTTTGTTTATAGCAGGTGACCACCAGATTGGCTTCATTTTTTGGAGGAGAGCATCTTGGTTCTATTTGGGATGGCACGATTCATGCACAAGTGGATGTGCTTGTACAGTGCCTTAGTGTAGGATTCTGCAGTCGAACTTTCAAATCCCGTCTGCATGGGTGTCATGATGTTTGTCACTTCTGACTTCAGTAGCATGAAGTTGGCTTTGGAGAAGTTTTTTAAGGAGGTTTCCTTACTGGGGGGTGGGGGTGGGATGTGGATGTCAAGGGTGATTTGCTTATGGTCAGACTTGACCAATGAGGGGGTGACCACTGGTGTGGAGCATCTGTCTCCCATGTTGGTAATGACCAGGTCTAGGATATTGGAGCCCCTGGTGGGACAATGGATTAGTAGATCCAGGGCGTTGGAATTTATGAATTCCAAGAATCGTTGGGAAAAGGAGTTGGTACCCAAGTAGTTTTCCCAGTTAATGGCAGGGTAGTTTAAATCACCCAGTATTAGGGTGTTTGGTTGTATCTTAATATTTTCCAGTATGTTTAGAAAGGTGGAATGAGACTCTTGGGACATGGTGGGGGATCTGTAGCAAGCTACAATTTGGATTGCAGTCTTACCTAGTGTTAGTTGCACCTGGAGAATTTGTTTCAGTAATTGACAACTCCAATCATTACATCACCTGGTTTTAATCCTTAGATGTTTAAATATTGCCCATGTGTCCTAACTCTGTTACATTTACAGTTACTCAGCTTGAGGTTATATTATCTTTTTGTTCAAGAAGTGAATTACTCTTCTGTCATGCAGTTCTCTGGTTGCACTTGACACTAGTTTTGAGTTCACTCTCCTAGTCGGATAGCCTCTCTGTTCAAAACTGTTCAGTAAACTATTCCTTTCCTCAATAAACTCTTTTTCATCAGTACAGAGTTTAGAAATCCTGTCTGATTTTCCACGATATTATTGAAAATATGTTGAGGATGCATAATAGTATAATGTTTGAAGGTTCTGATTATTACCCATATTGCCTTATTAATTGTCCTAGTGACTTGTATTATATTTATATTTTTATTTTTATTTCTAGTCACTGTTGTTTATAGTAGAAATTCAAGATGGTCATCGTATCTTTTTATGGTGCTGTTCAGACTTTTTATAGCTCCTAGGGTTCGTTGTTTATGACATCTTCAACGATAGTGTTTGCTTATACTGTTAATGTATTATTTCTGCTTCTGTTTAATAATTTTTATGTAGGTAGTATATATTACATAATTTACAGATAAATTATATTTTATATATTTTATTAGCACTTTGTTATTAAGGACTTTGCATACGTATTTTTAAATGCTAAAATGTTTTAATTATTTATATTTTAGTAAGATATGTTTTGTTAAATGTCTTTATAGAATCGCGCTTTTTGATGAGTGAACTTGGAATAACTTGTTTTTTATTCTTATGAAAGCGATAGGGAATACTTTTTTGATATACGTTCCCTATGTTTTGTCTCATGTCTAACGTAAACCAATGATTTCTAAGCAAGCAAAGTCTAATTTACATTTCTACTTTCATTTGCTAGCCCAGACCAATGATGTTTGAGAAAGTGAAGTTTAATTTACATTTTTCATCCTAACTTGCTAGTTAAAGCTATGTTTTGTCTAATGTTTAAAGTAAACCAATGATTTTTAAGCAAGTAAAGTCTGATTTACATTTCTGCTTTCATTTGCTAGCTGAGACCAATGATGTTTGAGAAAGTGAAGTCTAATTTACATTTTCCATCTTAACTTGCTAGTCAAAGCTAATTAGAATAACGAAACACATTGGATGATGAAGTGCTTGTATAAGCACTTGTATTGGTTAGAGCAAAGCAGCTTGTTTACATGTTTTTTGTCATTGACTGCTATATGCTTTATATTAGATTGAGATGTGGCTTTTGAATGTGGATCTGAAGAAGGCTTTGATAGCTGAAAGCGCTAATCCGTTGTTTGTTGTTTTTTGTCTTGTTGAGATACAGCTCTGAATAAATTGTTGAGATGCGTTTTATGGTGTGGTGCATCGCTCTTCGTTTAGTTATTGTTGTGATTTTGCTGAGCAAGCTTAAACGGAACATTCTTCTGCCTTTTTTGTTCATTATATCAGTGGACCATTTCAGTTTAAATTACAAACAACTTCTAAGGTTGTGCAATCTCTGAGGGCATTATATTAATTCAACCACACTTAGCAGCTGTAGAATTTCATACATTTAGCTGCATAAATACCTTCATATGTTTCTTAATGTATTCTTTAGAGCATAAGCCAGACAAGGCAAAAGCAAATGTCTTGTGAATGTTACTTACTGCTTAAAAGTTATAAACAGCAGTATTATTTAGGAACAAAATGCTCCTCACAGTGACTCAACTCAACAGATTAAAAGTCTTTGCATCAGATCATTAATACAGTAAAATCTAAAAAAAAAATCCAGACTTTTACATTTGCAAACAGCTTTTATTATCCTAGGAAACATATAGCCTAGACGCATGGTATCATTTCTTTTAACCCAGACTTGAGTTTTAATTTCACAGCAGGTATTTCATTCCTGGCTGATTGCTTTTTTGAGGTATTTTTGGAAAAATTAAAAATTAAGCCAGTTTACTTGATCAGCAGTATAAACAACACTGGCCTTTCAAGTGTCAGTGACTGTATTTTTTTCAGCATCAGCTGGGGTTTCAGCTGTTACATAACAGTTTGTACCTTGGTCTGGATAACATTATGGTAACTATGTAAGCATTGCATGTATTCAGAATTACTACCAAGTGCCAGGTTTTTCTAGTGCGGTGCATTACATATGGACAGTTACAATGCATTTTTCCCACTGTGACATTTCAAACTGTGGTCTTTGATGACATGTAGCTTACTCGGTTATGAAAATATGAATGTAAATATGAATAACTGCAAACAACGACTAATATTCCACTTCAGAGCATCCTATGTAAACAGTCTTATTGACAGTTTGTGTGTCTCACTGTCAGGGACAGGTTCATAACCCAGAGATTGCACATACTATGGAATAGACTTTCCATACATGTCAAACAGAGCACCTCACTAGCCCTCTTCAAGAGAAATCTTGATGAGTGGATGGGAAATAGAAAATTCACCCCAGGGATCACTCCAGTAGCTCTACTTGGCAGACACACTAGGAGCTAAAGTTGGGTGGCACGATGCCAGGGTAATCCTATGGGCTAGGCTTGTAAAGGCTCCAGGGCCATTAGCCTAGTACACACTTATAAACCTTGTTACTTGTCATTAATTTGTAAGTCATGTGATTAAGAAAGCCATTTCCAAAGAGTGTCATGATGCCATAAGGCACTATGGGTGTCAAATGAAATATACCAATAATAGGTGTGAATGAGGTGTATGTTTTTCTGCCCCCCCCCCCCCTACACACACACACACACACACTCGCATTATCAAGGGCTCTAGAAAAGATTTTAACAAACTGTTTATTGATGTATTCAGGTTTGCACATCATCAGCACTTTAAAATCACCCATAGAACACTGGCTTGAATCCCTTCAGATGCTGATGAACTATCAAACCAAAATCTACAAAATCTGTACCTTCAGGCAGGTATATTAAATATATATATATATATATATATATATATATATATATATATATATATATATATATGTGTGGAACTTTCCTCATTATGTTTATTTAGTAACATTTATGATTAAAACCTCTAACTCAGAGGATCTGTGTGCTTCTCATGCTAGTAGCAAAAACTAATAATTTTTATGGTATGATGCAGATATAGCAAAAACTAATAACTTCTTTAGTATGATGTGGATAAAGTTCACTGTTTATATAACATGGGAAGGCCTTGTCTGCCATGAAGATACTTTTTTCTATGCCACAGATATCCTTTTTTAGGAATCAGCATGGTGGTAGAAAGATGTGGATTTTCTTCGTGTTTCACTGCTGCAGTCATTACATTTGGGTTATCTGATTGCAGGTAACACTCAGTTGGCCTGATTAACAGTCTTGGGTCCTGCGTCAGTTGCTGTCCTTTCTTCCATGACGTCAGGTCATCAGGGGTATAAAACATGCAGCCGATGCCATTACATCAGTCTTTCTTGCCGTGTGGTGCCCGAAGCAGAAGCAGATGTTCTTCATGTTTCACTGTTGCAGTCATTACATTTGGGTAATCTGCTGGCAGGTTGCCTTCAGTCGGCCTGATTAACAAAGTCTTGGGTCCTGTGTCGGTTGCTGTCCCATCTTCCATGTCAGGTCGTCAGGGGTATAAAACATGCAGCCGACGCCATTACATCAGTCTTTCTTGCTGTGCGGTGCCTGAAGCAGAAGCAGTTCGCAAGTGCCAGTCGGCCGACTCCTGAAATTTTTGCTTTTGAGTTTCAGATCTAAAGTCTTCAACTAAAAAGCTAAGTACCCCGTTGGGGAAACTTTTTCTTGCTCCTTACCGATGTCAGTAAAAGTTAATAATTGCATTACTTGTGGGAAGCAAATACCTCATAAGGATTTTCATTTGTACTGTATTCCTTGCCTAGGCCCTGACCATAATGTACCTTGCTGTTGGTATTGTGCTTTATTTAATCAACGCACTATCAAACGTCGGTACATTTTGCTTCTAAATATTTTGGCTCATGCTTTAATTATCCAGAAATGTCATCGGTTAGCAATCCGACTACCGGAATACCTAAAAAATGCAAAGACAAAGACAGGCCTTTGAGGTCCAAAACTGCCGACGTCGCTTCTCCTAAGCCATTCACTAGTTCGCCGGTACTCAGTGAGGCGCTTTCGCAGCCCCCTGATACCCGCTACTTCTGATTCGCAGGCCTCTACTGAGACCCATTCAGAGTCCGGAATGCCACGAGATGCTTCAGTTATGGAACTCGCGGATGTCTCTACCTTGGATGGGTCCGGAGCCGCTGTGCAGGCACCGGCTTCTGAAGGTGTTTTCAGGCCTACAGATTTGTATATTAGACCGATGCCATCTTCAAAACTAAGGCCAAAATCTCAACCTATGCCTAAAAAAGACGTCTGGGCCACATGTGCAGGCCCCTATGCCTAAAAAACATCAAAATGGCTGAAGATTTAATTACTCTGATCAGGGGTAGCCAACACCCCCCCCCCCCTTCTAAGAGGCCTAGGCAAGACATTGATTATGAATCTTCAGAACAGGATTCTATTTCTTCTGACTCTTCTAATGAACAGGAATTGTCTATACTTACTTAGCAGGATTCTGATGCAGAAGATTCCATTCCTTCTGCTTCTCCTCCTGAGGATTTTTCTTTTGGGGAAACTTTACATACCTTAAGGGAACATTTCCATTGGGAAAGTCAGGATTTCTCTGAATCTAAAAATAGACTTAGGGATTTTCTTCTTCTTCTCAGCATAGGCCTTTGGCTATACCTCCTGTTCTAGACATTGTTGATGTTTTTTCAGACTCTAGTATGGATCCTGATTCTCTGCCTTCGGCTCCTTGTAAGCCAGACAGAGATACTACAGGGTCCCTGACAACCACAAATTCCTTTTCAAAAATCCTGTTGCAGATCCTGAAACCATTTCTCAGGGTCCCAAGGGCATTAAGGCTTCTACAGCTAAAAATCCTACCCCTTCTGATAGAGATTCCAGGGCACTGGATAGATGGGGTAAGAAGGTTTACACTTCTGCAACCTTGGCTATCAGGGCTTTAAACTGTCAATTTCATATGCTAAAATATCGACAGCATATCATGGGACTGCTTAAACAGAAAATTATTTTAATTTCTGACTGTGTGGAAAACATTTACAGGATTTATTGCATTCAGCTGAACAAGTTGGAAAACATACTTTGCAATGTGGTTTTGATACTTTGGAGGCCTCTTGCAGGGCTGCTGTAACTGGGTCTGTGCTGAGAAGGCATGCTTGGCTCAATGAGCAAAATCTGCCTGATCATAAGCAAAATTGTTGGATGCTCCTTTACAACAGGACCGTCTCTTTGGTAATAAGGATGAAGACGTTTTTAAAAAGATGGAAGATAAAGCTAAATCTATGCAAACTGTGAAATATTTCTTACAAGTGCAACCTCCAAGATTTAGTAGGCACTGGCCTACTAAGAACTGGTCCTTTCCAGTTCCTTCGAGAGCCACTCAAGTCAAACCCAGACATTCCAAAGGCTCCAGGTTTCAGTCACAAGGGCTTTCAGGACAAAACAATGGGGTGCCTCCTCCTCCAAATCTGGAAACAACAAGACACCCCCCTATGGTAAGCAGTCTCAATGACTTCCCTTTACACTTACCAAGCACTTACCTTTTAACCGCCCCTTTGGGGGGGGGAACTGGCTCTTCATGCAAAAAACTGGCAACTTATAACCCAAGACAAATGGGTTTTAAATATAGTATCCCAGGGATACAGATTTCATTTCCACACCTTGCCAATTCCAAACGGATGGCCAGACCTGCCCCCAAATCAGTGGGCAGAGGCCCAGAAACAAGTACTTTCCCTCATGAGCATGGGGGCTATTCAACCAGTACCAGAAGAGGAAAACGGACAAGGTTTCTATTCAAGACTTTTTTTGGTACCCAGAAAAGAAAAATATGGCATCCAATCCTGGACTTATCTACTCTAAACACCTTTCTGGACATTCCAAAATTCAAGATGCTGACTCTTCACCAGTTACTTCCTATGCTAGGCAAATATGCCTGGTTGGCAACTCTAGATTTAAGAGGCTTACTTGCATATCCCAAGCATGGAATCTTGCAGAAGATACCTCTGCTTCAAAGCAGGCTACTTGCATTACCAGTTCTCTGCACTGCCCTTTGGCTTATCTAATGCGCCCAGGGACTTTACAAAGTGCCTGGCTCCAGTAATTGCATTTTGCAGGCAAAGAAATATTCAAATATATCCATACCTGGACGATTATCTAATTCAAGCAGAAAACAAGGACACTCTTCTAAACCATCTGGCGTTTGTAAAAAGGGTTCTAACTTGTCTAGGGTACACTATAAACAAAAGGAAATCACAACTGGTACCCTATCAAAAATTACATTCCTGGGTGCAAGCTTGAATACAACTGCACAGATGGCTTTCCTTACATCAGACAAACAAATTTATTTGCTGACTTACTTCAAACAGGTGGCCACAAAAACCCTGCTTTCTGCAAGGCAAATACTGCAAGCCTTGGGGTTCATGGCCACCTGCATTCTTCTAATTCCATATGCAAGACTGCATATGAGGAAACTTCAGTGGTACTTAAAAAGTCTATGGAATCAGCATTGTCACAGCCTGGAAACAATGTTTCCTATCATACCTTGCCTGCAACTAGAGTTCCTATGGTGGGCAAAGGCCTGCCACCAAAGCAAGGGACTGCTATTCATACCACCCCCTGCCGCCCAAACCCTAACTACAGATGCATCAGACTATGCTTGGGAGGCACATCTGGCAGGGAAGTGCATTCAAGGCAAATGGAGCCAAAATCAAATGCACCTTCATATCAATCAAAAAGAAATGCTAGCTGTACAGAATGCACTGACAGCCTTCAAGGACTATCTTCTTCCAGGACAATTAATGATAAAGACAGACAACACCACAGTTATGTGGTACATAAGCAGGGGGGTACACACTCCTACCCCCTTTGCAGACTAGCCATGGCATTGTGGAGCACAGCCTTGCCCTATCAAGTACAACTACAAGCACAAGGGGTAGCGGATTCTGCATTCATTGGGTGTACACAGGCAACTTAGATTTTACTTGAGCAGAAAAAAAATCTCAAAGAAAATCTGAACAACTGCTGGTGGCATTTGCTGCAGGGGCAGAGGGAAAGGCTATTTCAAAGCAAACCATTTCCAAATGGATAAGCCATTGTATTCATTTTTACTATATGCACCATGGAAAGACTATCCCCCAGGGGATCAGATCCCATTCCACCAGGGCTGCATCTACTTCAGCAGCCTTTCTCAGAGGTGTTCCTACCAGGGACTTTCTAGAAGCTGCTACCTGGAGCTCAGTTCATACGTTCACCAAACATTACCATTTACCACTTTTTTCTCAATCCAGAGCTGGCTTTGCCACTGCTGTCCTGCAGGGCCTTATAGCTGGTCCTAATGCTGTATAATTCCCTCCACCCAACCAATGTTTTGGGAAGCTACCCAAATGTAATGACTGCAAAAGTGAAACATGAAAAATATAGTACAGTTGTGTACACTTACCATAAATGTAGATGTTCGAGTGAATTTACTGTTGCAGTCCTGGTTACCCTCCCTCCAGCCCTCTATTTTTCTTTGGCTATACCTCTACTTTCTTTCTCTATGCTTAAAAGCCCTTTTGGTGTATTTGCTTTTGGGATTGGAGGTATATTTTTTGTGTTTCGAATTTTATTTTCTCCCCATTTGGGGGGCACCTGACATCTGGGGCAAGAAAAACTGATGTAATGGCGTCAGCTGCATGTTTTATACCTCTGACGACCTGACGTCATGGAAGAAGGGACAGCAACCGACGCAGGACCCAAGACTTTGTTAATCAGGCTGACTGAGGGCAACCTGCCAGCAGAGTACCCAAATGTAATGACTGCAACAGTGAATACACTCGAACATCTACATTTATGGTAAGTGTACACAACTGTACTTTTGCAAGTGCCAGTCGGCCGACTCCTGAAATTTTCATCTTCGAGTTTCAGACACAAAGTCTTCAACTAAAAGCTAAGTACCCCGTTGGGGAAACTTTTTCTTGCTCTTAACCGATGTCAGTAAAAGGAAATAATTGCATTACTTGTGGAAAGCAAATACCTCATAAAGATTTTCATTCGTACTGTATTCCTTGCCTAGGCCCTGACCACAACGTACCTCGCTGTCAGTTGTGTGCCTTATTTAAACCACGAACTGTCCATCGTTGGTATATTTACGCTTCTAAATATTTTGGTGCTCGGTTCAATTATCCTGATATGTCTTCGGTCAGCCATCCGATTACCGACATTCTGAAAAAATGCAAAGATAAAGACAGAGACAGGCCACCTAGGTCCAAAGCTGTCGACAACGCTTCGCCAGTTCGCAGGCACTCAGTGAGGTGCTTTTGCAGCCCCTGATACCCGATACTTCTGATTCGCAGGCCTCTACTGAGACCCATTCGGAGTCCGGTATGCCGCGAGCTGCTTCAACTGTGGAACCTGCCGATGTCTCTACCTTGGATGGGTCAGGAGCTGCTGTTAAGTCATCGGCTGTTGAGGGTGTATTCAGGCCTATTGACTTGTGTATTAAACTGATGCCATCTTCTTCTTCAAGGCCTAAATCTCGAACCATGCCTAAAAAACTGACGCCCAGACCGCATGGTCAGGCCTCTATGCCTAAAAAACAGATGATAAGAATGGCTGAAGACCTCATTACTTTAATCAGGGGAAGACAGCCTTCCCCCGCTAAGAGACCTAAGACTGAGTTTGTTTATGATACTTCCGACCAGGATTCTGAATTTCCTGTTTCCTCTAATGACCAAGATTTACCCTTATCTACCTATGAGGATTCTGATGCTGAGGGCACCATTCCCTCTGCTTCCCCCTCCCCAGAGGATTTCTCTTTTGGTGAAACCTTGCATACTCTCAGGGAGCATTTTCATTGAGAAAGTCAGGATTTCTCTGATTCTAAAAAGAGGCTTAGGGATTTCTTACTCCAGCCCCAGCACAGGCCTTTAGCCATACCTCCTGTCCTAGACATTGTTGATTACGCATTTACATAATCTAGCTTGGCCCCTGACTCTTTACCTCCTACTCCCAGGAAACCTGATAGATATTACAGGGTCCCTGACTCTCACAAGTTCCTTTTCAAAATTCCTACTGCGGATCCTGAGACCATTTCACAGGGGCCCAAGGGCATTAAAGCTACTACTGCCAAAAATCCTACCCCCTCTGATAGAGACTCCAGGGCGCTGGATAGATGGGGTAAGAAGGTATACACTTCTGCAACGTTGGCAATTAGGGCATTAAACTGCCAGTTTCATATGTTGAAGTATCAGCAGCATATTATTGGATTGTTTAAACAGAAAATGTTGTTTCCTGATTGTGCTGAAAATTAGGATTTACAGGATTTATTGCATTCAGCTGAACTGATTGGAAAACATACTTTGCAATGTGGTTTTGACTCTCTAGAGGCAGGGCTTCTGTAACTGGGTCTGTACTTAGAAGGCATACTTAGCTTAAGGAGCAATCCCTACCAGATCATGTTAAAGCAAAATTACTGGATGCTCCCCTAAACCAGGACCGCCTGTTTGGCAACAAGGCAGAAGATGTTCTTAAAAAGATGGAAGAAAAAGCTAACTCTATGCAAACTGCTAAAGATTTTTTACAAGTACAACCTCCAAGATTTAGTAGGCATTGGCCTTCCAAGAATTGGTCCTTTCCTGCCTCTTCCAGACCTTCTCAGTCCAAACCCAGATCCAGCAGAGCTCCCAGGCTGCAGTCCCAGGGTACACACAGGACTAAGCAGTGGGGGGCCTCCACTTCCAAATCTGGGAGTAATAAGACTCCCTCCTATGGTAAACTGTCTCAATGACTTCCTTTTAAAATTTCCAAGCACTTATCAACTGACTGCCCCTTTGGCGGGAAATATTGTTCTTCATGCAAAGAACTGGGAACTCATTACCCAGGACAAATGGGTTTTAAATATAGTGTCCCAGGGTTACAGATTTCACTTCCACACTTTGCCAACACCAAGCGGGTGGCCAGACCTACCCCCAAATCAGTTGAAAGAAGCCCAAAAACAAGTACTTTCTCTCTAAAGCATGGGGGCTATTCACTTGGTACCAGAAGAGGAAAAGGGACAAGGTTTCTACTCAAGACTTTTCCTGGTACCCAGAAAAGACAATTCATGGCATCCTATCCTGGACCTGTCTACTCTAAACACCTTTTTGGAGATTAGAAAATTCAAGATGCTGACTCTTCACCAGTTGCTTCCTATGCTAGGCAAAGATGCCTGGTTGGCAACACTAGATTTAAAAGAAGCATACCTGCACATCCCAATCAGGGAATCGGTTCTCTGCATTGCCCTTTGGCTTATCTACTGTGCCCAGGGTATTCACAAAGTGTCTAGCTCCAGCTATTGCATTTTGCAGGCAAAGAAATATTCAAATATACCCATACCTGGACGATTGTCTAATTCAGGCAGAAAGCCAGGACATACTTATGAATCATCTGGCCTTTGTACAAAGGGTTCTATCTTGTCTAGGGTACACCATAAACGAAAAGAAATCACACCTGGTACCCTGTCAGCAAATTATATTCCTGGGAGCAAGCTTGAATACAACTTCCCAGATGGCTTTCCTCACGCCAGAGAAACAAATTCATTTGACAACCTACTTCAAACAAGTAGCCACAAAAACCCTGCTATCTGCAAGACAAATACTGCAAGCCTTGGGGTTCATGGCCTCCTGCATTCTTCTAATTCCATATGCAAGACTGCATATGAGGAAACTACAGTGGTTTCTAAAAAGCCTATGGTGTCAACATTCTCAGGATCTAGAAGCAATGATTCCTATCATACCTTACCTACGCCTAGAGTTCCTTTGGTGGGCAGAGGCCTGCCACCAAAACAAGGGACTGCCTTTCACACCACCCCCTGCCGCCCAAACCCTAACAACAGACGCATCAGACTCTGCATGGGGGGCTCACCTGACAGGGAAGTGCATTCAGGGCAAATGGAACCAAAGTCAAATGCACCTGCATATCAATCAAAAAGAAATGTTAGCTGTACAGAGTGCTCTGACAGCCTTGAAGGACCACATTCTTCCAGGACAGCTAATGGTAAAGACGGACAACACCACAGTTATGTGGTGCATAAACAAGCAGGTGGTTACACATTCTTACCCCCTCTGCAGACTAGCCATGGCATTGTGGAACACAGCCTTGAGCTACGAAGTGCACCTACAAGCTCAGTTCCTGACAAGAAAATTGAATACACTGGCAGACGGACTAAGCAGAAACCTCATGGAACTACATGAGTGGAAACTGGAACCAAGGATTTTCAACATGTTGACAAGCAAAGGAGGGAGCCCCAGATATAGACCTGTTTGCCTCTCCCCAGAACTACTAATTGGACAAATTTTGCACAAGGACTCCCCACAACCAAGCCTGGAAAGTGGATGCTCTGTCCTTCAGCTGGAAGAACCTATCAGTCTATGCCTTCCCCCCTCTGCCTCTGCTCTCCAAAGTACTTCTAAAAATCAAACAGGACAAACCAAGGATGATTTTGATTGCTCCAGACTGGCCACACCAGCACTGGTACCCCCTCCTGCGCAGTATGTCATGGTTATCCCCATGGCACCTGCCTCAGACTCCTTCCCTGTTGTCTCAGCAGGAGAACCAGATTCTACACCCTCAGCTTCTAACACTGAACCTAGCAGCCTGGCTAATTACCTAATCTCTCCTTTACCATCCCTCAGTAAACCTGTAATGGATATCATTTTAGAGGCAAGGAGGCCTAGTAGAAAAGATTCTGTGCCTGGAATCAATCTCAAGGGATGAGCACAGCAGCGCCCAATTTACCTCAGATTTTACAATACTTAACTGAGATGCTTCACAAGGGTCTGTCTTTTTCCTCCATCAAAATCCACGCCTCAGCCATTTCAGCTCATTATAACACAGAACCTCCCCTCTTCTGTCATCCACTGCTCAAGCAGTTCCTCAGAGGGGCCAAAAATTTGAGACCACCCAGGAGAGCTCCAACCCCAGCCTGGGGACCTTAGCTTTGTTTTGGAGAAACTCACTCTACCTCCTTTCGAGCCAGCTACTACTGCAGACTTGAAATTTCTTTCTTGGAAAACAGCTTTCCTTTTAGCAATCACTTCAGCTAGAAGGGTATCTGAATTACAGGCCCTGATGGCAGTGGAGCCTTTCATCATCTTTCATGCGGACAGGGTGTCCCTCAAAACCAATCCATCCTTCATGCCCAAGGTGGTATCCAGTGTGGCTCTTAGTCAGTCCATTCATTTGCCAACCTTCTTTCCCAATCCACAGAATAAAGGGGAATGGATACTGCATTCCTTAGATGTGCACAGACAAATTAGATTCTACTTGGACAGGACTAAACCTCAAAAGAAATCTGAACAACTGCTGGTGGCATTTGCTGCAGGGGCAGAGGGGAAGGTTATTTTAAAGCAAATCATTTCTAAATGGATAGGCCATTGCATTCATTTCTACTATAATCACCATGGAAAACCTATCCAACAGGGGATCAGACCTCACTCCACCAGGGCTGCATCTATCTCTACAGCCTTTCTCAGAGGCGTCCCTACCAGGGTCATCCTAGAAGCTGCTACCTAGGGTTCTGTACATACTTTCACCAAGCATTATCATTTGCCAATTCTCTCTAAATCCAGAGCTGGCTTTGCCATTGCAGTCTTGCAGGGCCTTATAGCTGGTTCTAATGCTATCTGAATTCCTCTTCCCAACCATAGCTTTGGGAATCTGCCCAAATGTAATGACTGCAACAGTGAAACACGAAGAACATAGTACAGTTGTGTACACTTACCATAAATGTAGATGTTCGAGTGTATTCACTGTTGCAGTCCTGGTTACCCTCCCTCCAGCCCCTTTTGGCTATACCTCTACTTTCCTTTACTATGCTTGAAAGCTTTTTGGTGTATTTGCTTTTTTGTTGGAGGTATATCATTGTACTTTTATATTTAATTGCTTCCCATTAGGGGGCCACTTGACATGTGGGGCAAGAAAAACTGATGTAATGGCGTCGGCTGCATGTTTTATACCCCTGACGACCTGACATCATGGAAGAAGGGACAGCAACCGACGCAGGACCCAAGACTTTGTTAATCAGGCCGGCTGAGGGTTACCTGCAAGCAGATAACCCAAATGTAATGACTGCAACAGTGAATACACTAACATCTACATTTATGGTAAGTGTACACAACTGTACTTTCTATAAGTCATGAGGTCTTTTCCAGGACTCCCTGGGTGGAATGGGGAGTTCCAATGGAAGATGCCGCACTCACAGCAGAGGAGGCCTGAAAAATCAAGGGTTTCAGTATTCCTTCTCAGATAAACCATTAGTGTTCCTGAAGAGGTGCCCAACTACTCTGCTCTGGAGGCAGCCGGAGGGACGCTACCCAGAAACCTGGGCATCAATCACAAATAACACTTGGGTGTGGAAAAGATTATATCCAGAGGCAATTTCATTCTCTTTTTGCAAATCCCACAAACAAAAGTAAAAAGTCTCCCTGACATTCCACTCAGTCAGTGTGAGTTAGCAGCTTTAGAAATTCAAAAGCTGATAGACAAGAGAGTCATCCAAGAGGTCCCACCAGACCAGAGATGATTCAGAATTTACTCAAGGTTGTTTTTATTGCCAAAGAAGACAGGGGGACCTTACACCAATTCTAAATCTGCGGAAACTCAGTTTGTGAAGAATTCCAAGTTCCAGATGGTCACAGTTCAGTTCGATGTTTTTCGTGTTTCACTGTTGCTGTCATCACCAGATGGGATAAACAAGTATACACCTCTGCAACCTTAGCCATCAGAGCAGTCGATTGTCAGTTCCATATGTTAAAATATCAACAACACACTTTGGAACTATTAAAACAGAAGATTGCTACCTTTCCTGACTGTGCCAATATAAAAGAGTTAACAGATTTACTGCACTCTGCTTGTCAAGTGGCCAAACACTCATTACAATGTGGATATTATGCCCTAGAAGCCTCTAGCAGGGCAGCAGTGACAGGATCTGTTATTAGGAGACATGCATGGCTGAAGGAACAACCTCTCCCTGATTGTCAAGTCTAAACTTATTGATGCACCCCTAGATAAGGAGCACTTGTTTAGGTAAAAAGCAGAAGAGGTGCTTAAGATGGAAGACAAAGCAAAATCTATGCAAACAGTAAAAGATTTCTTTCAGGTTCAACCTCCCTGATTCAGCGGAGCTTTCCTTCTAAGCACTGGGCCTTCCCTGCACCTAGCAGACAGGGCCAAGGTAAGCCCCGCAGGGATAAACCATCCAGGCCCCTAACCCAGGGCCAGCAGAGAAGCAAACAATGGACCACTTCCATCTCTAAGGCAGGGAGTTCTAAGCCAACCTTTTATGGTAAACGCTCACAATGACTCCCCCCTCTGCCATCCCTTCACTCATCAAAAACTAGGAGGAAGGCTGTCCCACTTCAAAGACAATTGGCTTTCTGTAACAAGGGATCAATTGGTCTTAAAGATCTTTTTTCAGGGATACAGATTCTCTTTCAGCGAACTCACAATTCCAAGAGGGTACCCAGACTTGCCTCCAAATCAGTGGGTAAAGGCATTGAAACAGGTCCAAACTCTCATATCCCAGAGAGCTGTGGAACGTGTCCCCTCAGATTAAACAGATAAAGGCTTTTATTCCAGACTATTCCTTGTTCCCAGAAAAGAGGGGACTTGGCGCCCCATCCTGGATCTATCCATTCTGAACACCTTCCTGGTGTTCCCCAGATTCAAAATGCTAACTTTGTAGCAGCTGCTGCCTATGGTAACAAAAAATGCCTGGCTAGTGACCCTAGACCTAAAAGATACCTACCTCCACATCCCCATCAGAGAATCGTGCAGGAAATTCCTGCACTTCAGACCAGGCTCACAACACATTCAGTTGTCTGCACTGACCTTTGGCTTATCTACTGCTCCCAGAGTATTCACCAAATGCTTGGCCCCGGCCATAGCATTCTGCAGACAGAGAAGAATACAGATTTAACCTTACATGGACGACTGCCTCATTGAGGCAGGGTGCAAAGAAAAGCTGCTCCAGGACCTTCTCTTTGTCAGATCACTCCTAACTTCCCTAGAATTCACCATCAACGAGAAGAAATAAAAGCAAAACCCCACCAGGAAGATCATTTTTCTTGGGAGTTGTGCTAGATACAGCATCCCAAATGGCCTTCCTAACCCCAGTAAAGCAATGCTTCCTGCCTCTCTACTTTACCCAGCTGGCTTCCAGATGTCAACTCACTGCGAGAAAGTTCCTGCAAGCCCTGGGATACATGGCATCTTGCATCCATCTCATTCTTCTGGCCAGGCTTCACATGAGAAATCTTCAGTGGTATTTAAAGAACCTTTGATGCCACCATTCTGTCCCTAGAGACCTCTCTCCCTCTGATCCCATGTATAAGGGCTGGGTTTCTCTGGTGGGCAGAGTTCTGTGCCAGGAACAAGGGTCTTCCCTTCATCCTCCGCCCTACCAGCCAGACAATCACCACTGATGCCTCGGACATTGCTTGGGGTGCTTACCTAGCAGGCAGGTGCACCCAAGGTCTTTGGGATGCCCAGCAACTTCACTTGCACATCAATCAGAAAGAAATGATGGCAGTACAAAAGGCTCTGACAGCTTTCAAACCCCCTGTCAGGCCAAGGGTTTTCCCTTATAAAAACAGACAACACCACAGTAATGTGGTATATCAACAAACAAGGGGGGACCCAATCTTACCCCCTGTGCAGGTTAGCCATGCACCTCTGGCTTACAGCCACCTCCATGAGTCTACACCTAATTGCCCAATACCTACCAGGAGTCAACAACACCCTGGCAGTCCACCTAAGTAAAAACCTACTGGACCCCCACGAATGGCAGCTTCACAAGGAAATCTTTCTGCAAATCACTCAAGCGTGGGGGACTCCGGAAGTGGATGTCTTTGCCTCACACTTCAACCACCAGCTGCAAAAGTTCTGTACCAGGGAGTATCACCTCCTAGCATGGAAGGTGGATGCCTTGACCTTCCCCTGGAACTCCCTCTTTGTGTACGCATTCTCTCCTCTGCCCCTTATTCCCAAGGTACTGATCAAAATAAGGGAGGAGAGACCAAAGGCCATCCTCATTGCTCCAGATTGGCCCAGACAGCATTGGTACACTTTACTGCTCAGCCTGACCTTACAGCCCTCCAAGCAGCTTCCCCTGATCTCAGACCTCTTGACCTAGGTGAGCGGGAAGATACTGCACCCAGACTTACAGACTGTCAATCTTTCAGCATGGCTTATACCTTAAAAGCTAACAAGGAGTCCCTGTTAAGCAAATGGGTCCTACACATCATCACAGAGGCTAGAAGGCCCAGCACCAGAAAATAATACACAGGGAAATGGAAGAGATTCTGCTCCTGGAACCTGTCCAAGGGGCTTGTACCTCCCATCCTTCTTATCTTGGATTACCTTGCTAAGTTGCTCAATAGTGGCCTCTCTTTCTCCCCTATTAAAATCCATGCCGCAGCCATTTCTGCCTGTTACGATTCAGACCCACCCCTCTTCAATCATCCTTTGATTAAGCAATTCCTCAGAGGGGCTTCTAATGTCAGACCTCCCAGAAGGCCTCCCACGCCACCCTGGGACCTGAATTATGTTCTAGAAAAACTAACCTCCTTTCAAACCTGCTGCTTCTACATAATTGAAATATCTCTCCTGGAAGACTGGCTTCCTACTAGCTATCACCTCAGCCAGAAGGGTATCAGAACTTCAGGCTCTCAGAACTTCAGGCTCTCATGGTTGTTGAGCCCTTCATCATTTTCCATGCAGACAGGGCCTCCCTGAGGACTAACCCCGCCTTTATGCCCAAGGTGGTATCTGATGTGACCCTCAACCAGCCCATACACATACCCACCTTTTTTCCCAACCCTCAAACCAAGGGAGAAAGAATTCTACACTTGATAGACCTGCACAGACAACTCAGATAGTATCTGGACAATACTAAGCCATTCAGAAAAACAGACCAACTACTTGTCAGCTTTGCCCCTGGGGCAGAGGGGAAGCCCTTTTCCAAACAAACCATTTCCAAATAGATATCACACTATCCATTTCTGCTGCAGACTACATGAGAACCCCCCCCAAGTCTATCCATACCCATTCCACTAGGGCAGCTTCTACTTCCACAGCCTTCCTCAGAGGAGTCCCCACCAGGGCTATCTTGTAAGCTGCCACCTGGACCTGTTTCCATACCTTTACAAAGCATTACCACCTACCTCTTTTTTCTACGTCTAGGGCAGGGTTTGCCACTGCAGTTCTACAGGTCCTGGTGACCCATGCCTAGGACTCTAACCTATCCTTCCACCCCTCTCCTCAGCTTTGGGAATCCTCCCACAGGCGATGACTGCAACAGTGAAACACGAAGAACATAGTACAGTTATGTACACTTACCATAAATGTAGATGTTTGAGTGTATTCACTGTTGCAGTCCTGGATTCCCTGCCTCTATCCCCCATATAGCATCTTCCCCTAGGGGGACATAAGCTTCCCACGGTGGCTTTTAGCCACCAGGACCACTTTGCCTAATTTCCTTTTGCTTCTGATTGGTTAGGGCAAGAAAAACTGATGTAATGACGTCAGCTGCCTTGCTTTATAGCACTGACGACCCAACGTCAGACTACAGGTGACGACAGCCGACACAAACAAACATTGACTCTGGTATTCGGCCGGCCAAGGGCTAACACAGCAGGGATAACCCACAGGTGATGACTGTAACAGTGAATACACTCAAATATCTACATTTATGGTAAGTGTACACAACTGTAATTTCTACCATCTACCATTCCCACAAAAGGGATGACTGGATGTGCTCTGTCGATCTTCAGGATGCATACAATCACATCAAAATGAACAGATGCTCTGGAAGATGTCTGCACTTTTGGCTGGATGCCAGTTACCATCAGTTCAAAGCCCTGCTTTTTGGCCTCACCATGGCTCCTAGGGTGTTCATCAAGTGTATGTCAGTGGTAACAGCTCACTTGAGACTGCTTGTATACAGAGTGTTTCCATGTGTAGATGACTGGCTCTTCACTAACCCAACCAGACATCTCCTCAGAAAAGACAGGGACTACCTGCTACAATGTTGCCACTCTTTAGGCATCACATTTAGCTATGACAAAACTCATTTACTTTCCTGTCCAAGTCTTGGGAGTTTATAGGCGCCCACCTGGACACCATCAGTTGACTAGCTATTCTTCCTTCAGAGTACAGTCTGTAAGATGTCAAGTGGCATAGATTCATTCTCATCTCTCTCCCTCAGCATGATTGGTCTTTCAAGCTTTAAGGTCTGTGGGGACTGGTATAACCTTGGTCTCAGTGGCTTGATTTTATATGCATGTTCTTCAGTGGACTCTAGTTGGTACTAGTGGACAGACCCAGAAAGACTGTTCTTATTCCTCATGAGTGGTCTCTCAGCCATTTAGTGGCAGAGCAGATTTTCTGCCAGTTGGGTCAACGCTGTTGAGATCTGTACGCCTCTTCTCAAAACAACAAGTGCAGAAGGTTCTTTGTCCTGACCCCCCCCCCCCCACCCAGGGGAGTCACCGAGAGATGCTGTAGTCCATGCTTGGCCCTCTGTACTCCTTTAGATGAATGTGTGGATAAGTGTAATCTCCAATTTTTTTTTCAGAAAGCAGTTTGTTTAAAGAGTAAGGCTATCCTCATTGCCCCGTTTTGACCTCATTAAGTGTGGTTTCCCTTCCTTTGGTCTAATCTTCTTTGTCCACCTTGGACACTGGACCCCAGTCCAGATCTGATCTCTCACCCATGGGGATGGTGCATCCAGACATTGTAGGTCTCAAATTAGCCACATGGTTTCTTGAATTCCTTTAGTACTTAGACAGCCCAGGCTTTCCTCCCCAATTCACCAGATATTACTGTCATCACAAAAAGCCCACCCCAGGAAGATTTACAAGAGTAAATGGAAGAAGTTTTCCTGTTGGGGCCTCTGACGTTGTGAGGTCATACCAGCTATGCCAGGGAGAGTAGGGCAGTGCATGTGTAACATATGCCAGCATAACTAGCTGGAGTTTTGTAAAGAATTTTGTCATTTTTATATTAAATTGATTTGCAAAGTTGCTTGTGTTAAAAATATACCAACAGTGGGTCCTGCTGGACAGAAAATAAATATACATTTATATTAAACTGTACTGTTGTAACTGAGGAAATGTATATATATTAAGAGGATGCAGGAAGGAAAGGGCCCAGCTTAAGAAAAATATCCTGAAATTCAATAATTTGGTTTAGGCCATAAAGGTTTTATCTCACAGGCCTGAATGCAGCCAGAGATGCAATGTCTGGTCTGGGATCTTGCTCTTATTGTCCTTAGTAGTGAATTAATTGCTACTCTGTGGTGCCAGAGAATGGCTGGATAGCCTCTACAACAAGGATGAAGGTTCTGGAATTGTTTTACAGTCTCCAGATATCTTAGCAAAGCTCTAGGTGTGTATTGTGACACATCTGTGCTAGATTCTGGTTTAGCTTCTAGTCAGGGGGATAGTGTGGAAACCAGAGTCAAATGGCCAGATGTGATGTCATTCTATAGCCAGCACTGACATTGTATTTAGATATTAGTGGGAAATGTGATAGTGACATGCAGCACGCTGTTATTAGTGACCTGATAACAAGACCACTCACCCACTTCATCTTGCCTTGCTTTAGTAAGTAACCAGGGAATAGTAATTTTTTTAGTCAGGAAAATAGTGAGACTAGTCAATTACTATTTTTCTATATCTGTCTGAGTTTTTTCAACTGTATTATATTTTATATTTGCTGTTGGTTGAAACTCTGGTGTTAATTGTAAATAGGTATTAAGTATTTTCATGTTTTCTGTTGTATTATTTATTATTAAATACATCTAAACCTTTCATTCTGGCTGACCTTTTAGAAAATAGTTTAACATTTGAGAGTAATTGCATTTATTTGGTGGCACTGTTGGCTTCATGCTCCTGAAAGTCTTGCTGCTTGGTTAACATTACCATTTGTATAGTATTAAGTTTACTAAGAGTAATTGGGTACCTTGGTAAGAGCCTTAAAGTAGCTGGCTGGTGGCAGTGAATCTGTATTGTAGTCTGGGCAGAGGGGGCATAGCTAGTAAATCTGTGCCAGCTTTTCCCAGGTGTGTGTGTGTGTGTGTGTGTGTGTGTGTGTGTGTGTGTGTGTGTGTGTGTGTGTGTGTGTGTTTCTGTGTCTGTGGGTGTCAGTTACTTGGAAAAGTGACACAGAGCACTGATTTCTGCAAAGAAAAAGGTGAAGTCTATTGGGGTCTGGAGGAGGAAGTCCATCCCCAGGACTGGGTGTGCTCTTAAGGGAAAGTGCACTTGGTGGAGGGAGCTGCATCTGAAAATACTGTGTGAATCCATTTTTGTTCTAAGTGAATGTTCCCCACCTTTGTCAGTGGTGTGAGGATTGAGGCTCCTTGATTACTGGCCCAGAGGAGGGACATCACAGGGCCTATCAAAGAAATTTGGATCCCTTCAGTGCTTCTATTCCTGCTGTCTTGGATTTCCTAGCATCTGTTTTTTTAAGAGGGAGAGTTTTTCTACCGTCAAAATTCATTTAGCAACTATCTTGAATTGTCAGACAGGGGACAAAACTTCTCCTCTGACTTCATATAAATTATGCAAAGCTTTCCTTAAAATGCTCATTCCACTAGATCCATGGCTATTTCTTTTGCCTTTTGCTCCAGAGCTTCCATTGATGCGATTTATGCTGCAGCCAGTTGGTGCACTGCTCACACCTTTATTGCTTGTTACAAATTCGATTTGATTTCCAGAAATAGGGAAGCAGTGTTTCGTTGTGCAGTACTCTGGAATATCCTTCCATGAGGGACACCCAGACTCTGTCCCATCAGTTGTGTAATGAATGAAAAAGACAACATCAGATATAAAAGTTATGTACTCACCATAACTATGCATCTGTTGTCCATTTTCATTCTTCCTCAACTTCCCTCCCTCCTTTACCCTTCCATTTTTCTTATGACAGTGACCTGACAATGAATAAGGAACCTCTGTTCTAGATTTGAGCCCCTTTCTTTCCTATTGGCTTCCTTTTTTCTTGGTGTGTAATTAGCTGTTTTACTTTTGGGGCAGCAAACTTGATCTGAGGTACTACATGGATCTGGAGCACTGTGGGCAAAGGGAGGAGCTTGAGAGTTGTATCCGGGAGTCTAAGTAAATGTGGCTGAGCTGGATCCAAGGTTGGATCAGAGACCCATCAACTGATGAAGAATGAAAGAAGAGATGCAAAGATGTTCTTCGTGTTCCACTGTTGCAGTCATTACATTTGGGTTATCTGCTTGCAGGTAGCCCTCAGTCAGCCTGATTAACAAAGTCTTGGGTCCTGCGTTGGTTGCTGTCCCTTCTTCCATGACGTCAGGTTGTCAGGGGTATAAAACATGCAGCCGACGCCATTACGTCAGTCTTTCTTGCCGTGCAGTGCCCGAAGCAGAAGCAGTTCGCAAGTGCCGGTCGGCCGACTCCTGAAATTTTCGTTTTCGAGTTTCAGAACCGAAGTCTTCAACTAAAGCTAAGTACCCAGTTGGGGAAACTTTTTCTTGCTCCTTACCGATGTCAGTAAAATTTAATAATTGCATTACTTGTGGAAAGCAAATACCTCATAAAGATTTTCATTCGTACTGTATTCCTTGCCTAGGCCCTGACCACGATGTACCTTGCTGTCAGTTTTGTGCTTTATTTAATCAGCGCACTATCCGTTGTCGGTATATTTTCACCTCTAAATATTTAGGTTCTCGGTATAATTATCCAGAAATGCCATCGGTTAGCCATCTGACTACCGGGATTCCGAAAAAATGCAAAGATGAAGACAGAGACAGGCCGCCAAGGTCTGCCGACGACGCTTCTCCTAAGCCAGTCGCCAGTTCACCGGTACTCAGTGAGGTGCTTTCGCAGACCCTGATACCCGCTAGTTCTGATTCGCAGGCCTCTACCGAGACCCATTCGGAGTCCGGTATGCCGCGAGATGCTTCAACTATGGAACCCGCGGATGTCTCTACCTTGGATGGGTCCAGAGCCACTGTGCAGGCACCGGCTTCTGAGGGTGTATTCAGGCCTATGGACTTGCATATTAAACCGATGCCTCCTAATTTACGTAGGCCTAAATATCGATCTATGTCTAAAAAACTGATGCCAGTGCCACATGCTCAGGCCTGTAGGCCTAAATAACAAATGATAAGAATGGCTGAAGATCTAATAACTCTAATCAGGGGTAGACAAACCCCCCCCCCTTCTAAGAGGCCTAGGACTGAAGTTAATTATGAATCTTCTGATCAGGATTCTGTTTTTTCGGACTCTTCTGATGATCTGGATTTGTCCTTACCTATTTATGAGGATCCTGATGCAGAGGACTCTATTCATAGGTTTATAGGTAGGTACTAGGCTATTGGACCTAGGGCCTATACAAGCCTAGCCAAAAATGTACCCTGGCTTTCACCACCCAAGAAAATTATTTTCCTGTGTCCCTGTCAAGCAAAACCACAGAAGTGATCCCCGGGGTGAATTTCCTATTACCCATCCAATCATTAAGATTTTTCTTGAAGAGTGCTAATGAGGAGCTCTGTTTGACATAGGCAGTCTGTTCCAGTGTATGGGAAGTCTTTGGGACAGGAATCTGTCCCTCCAGCATGTTCTGTTTATTGTGGTGACAAGGTTTAGGTCCCTACAGCGTGTAGCTCGGAGGGATTGGGATTTCTTTAAGTGGAGCATGTCCAACAGCTCTGGGTTTGACATAGCTTTGTATGTTAGGCAGAGATCGCCTCTGAGTAGGCGATATGTGACCGAGTAAAGCTGGAGTTTTTTGAGACGGTCTGTGTAAGGCATCTGTTTGAGGCCAGTAATCCTCTTTGTGAGGTATTTTTGTGGCCTTTCCAGTTGTTGTAGATGTCTTGTGAGGTACATACCAAAAGGGGCATTGTACTCTAGAATGGGTCTAATGAGTGATGAGTAGAGGGGAACAATGACCTCTTTTTTTCTAGATGAGAAGCCTTTTGTGATGATGTGTGCCACATAGAAGGATTTCCTGACCACTTTGGCGATGTGATTATCAAAGGAGAGACTACTGTCCACCTGTGTCCCAAGGTCTCTTATCACACTTTTGGTGTTAAGTAGACTACTGCTTATGTGGTAGTTCATGGGTACAGAATTTTTACCAAAGGGGATGACAATACAGTTTTTGGCATTGAGCTTGAGACCATGTCTTTGACACCAGGCGCATCTGTCTCAGTGAGGCCCTTTTGTAGGATGTCCACATCGTTAGGAGTTTCAATTATGGCTCCTAGTTTGCAGTCATCTGCGAATTTAGTTAGCCAAAGACCATCTGTGTTAGCCTGTACTTCAGAGATGTAGATACCAAACAGGAGAGGACCCAGGACTGAACCCTGTGGTACTCCACTTGTCACTGGTCTGAAGTCTGATTTGGAGTCTGCTACTTTCACAGTGTGGGTTCTTTCAGTAAGCCAGTTGACAACCCATCTTATGACATAGGGATTTATACCTAGTTTAGTGAGTTTATCTATAATTCCAGAGTGGGGGATGGTGTTGAATGCCTTGGCGAGATCTAGATAGGCTGTGTGAACCACCTTACCCTCATCTATGGCTTTGGTGCCTACTTCAAAGAAGTCTATCATGTTTAGGAGACATGATCTGCCTTTTACAAACCCAAACTGTGTGGGGTCCAGGGTTTGGAGATCTTCCATTGTCTTTGTTTATGAGTTCCATGATGATACGTTCCATGGCCTTGCAGACGAGGCTCTTCAGGCTAATGGGGCGGTAGTTCCCGGGGTCTGTTGTGCCCCCCCCCCCTTTGTGGAGTGGGATAACTGTTGTGCTGCGCCATTCAATGGGCACAAAGCCTGAGGTGAGGCTATGATTGAGCATGGTACTTGGGTGGGGTGCCATTTCATTCTGTAGTTCATGTAGAAGGCAGCCTGGGATGTTGTCAGGTCCCATGGATGCTGTGTTCTTGGCTTTGGAGAGTGAAGTTTTTACCTGTGCAGCCGTGATTACAGGAACTTTACATTCTTCCAGTATAAAGATGGGCCCTTTAGGGGGTGAGAGGGGGGTAAAGTTAGCACTGAACCTATCTGCCAGGATGTTGGCAATATCAATTGGTTCTGTATATTTAGTGTCATTGTGCTGTAACTCAGAGCAGATCTGAGTGTTGCCATTGAGGTTTTTGACATAGCTATAGAATGCTTTGTGGTTGTCTTTAGAATCAGTGGCAATTTTGTTTTCATAACTAGCTTTGGAGGATTTTATGAGGGATCTCAGCTTCTTACTGAGGCTGACCAGGGAGTTCCTCCAATCTTGGAATTTTACTCTTTTTTGCAACAGTTTCTTTCTTCTGTTGTAGAGTTTGTTTATGGCAGAAGACCACCAGATTGGCTTCCTTTTTTGGAGGATAGCATCTTGGTTCTGTTAGGGATAGCACGATCCATTCCCTCTGCTTCCCCTCCTGAGGATTTTTTTTGGGGGGGAAACCTTACATACTCTAAGGGAGCATTTCCATTGGGAAAGCCAGGATTTTTCTGATTCAGAAAAGAGGCTTAGGGATTTCCTTCTCCTACCTCAGCATAGCCCTTTAGCTATTCCTCCTGTAGTAGACATTGTTGGTGAATGCTTTCTTGGAATCTAGTTTGACCCCTGATTTCTGCTCTCAGAAAACCTGACAGATACTACAGGGTCCCTGAGCCCCATAAGTTCCTTTTCAAAAATCCTATTGCAGATCCAGAGACTTTCACAGGGGCCCAAGGGCATTAAGGCTTCTACTGCTAAAAATCCTACCCCTTCTGATAGAGACTCCAGGGCACTGGAGAGATGGGGTAAGAAGGTTTACACTTCTGCAACCTTGGCCATTAAGGCTTTAAACTGCCATTGTAATATGTTAAAATAGCAGCATGTTATTGGACTGCTTAAACGGAAACTTATGTTGATTCCTGACTATGTGGAAAATAAAGAATTACAAGATTTAATGTATTCTGACAAACAAGTAGGAAAACATACTTTGCAATGTGGTTTTGATTCATTAGAGGCCTCTTGCAGGGCTGCTGTTACTGGGTCTGTGCTCAGAAGGCATGCTTGGCTTAAGGAGCAATCTTTGCCTGGTCATGTTAAAGCTAAATTGTTGGATGCTCCTTTAAATCAGGACCGCCTGTTTGGCAACAAGGCTGAGGAAGTTCTTGAAAAGATGGAAGATAAAGCTAAATCTATGCAAACTGTTAAAGATTTTTTACAAGTTCAGCCTCCTAGATTTAGTAGGCACTGGCCCTCTAAGAACTGGTCTTTTCCAGCCCCTTCCAGGTCTTCTCAAGCTAAACCCAGACACAGCAAAACCCCCAGGTTTCAGTCCCAGGGGACTCACAGAACTAAGCAGTCGGGGGCCTCCACTTCCAAGTCTGGGAATAATAAGACTCCCCTCTATGGTAAACTGTCTCAATGACTTCCTTTTAAAATTTCCAAGCACTTATCAACTGACTGCCCCTTTGGGGGGAAAGATTGCTCTTCATGCAAAGAATTGGGAACTCATTACCCAGGACAAATGGGTTTTAAATATAGTGTCCCAGGGATACAGATTTCACTTCCACACGTTTGCCAACACCAACTGGGTGGCCGGACCTACCCCCAAATCAGTGGGCAGAGGCCCAAAAACAAGTACTTTCTCTCTTAAGCATGGGGGCTATTCAACTGGTACCAGAAGAGGAAAAGGGACAAGGTTTCTACTCAAGACTTTTCCTGGTACCCAGAAAAGACAATTTATGGCGTCCTATCCTGGACCTGTCTATTCTAAACACCTTTTTGGAGATTCCAAAATTCAAGATGCTGACTCTTCACCAATTACTTCCAATGCTAGGCAAAGATGCCTGGTTGGCAACACTAGATTTAAAAGAAGCATACCTGCACATCCCTATCAGGGAATCTTGCAGAAGATACCTACGCTTCAAAGCAGGCTGCATGCACTATCGGTTCTCTGCATTACCCTTTGGCTTATCTACTGCACCCAGGGTATTCACAAAGTGTCTAGCTCCAGTTATTGCATTTTGCAGGCAAAGAAATATTCAAATATACCCATACCTGGACGATTGTCTAATTCAGGCAGAATGCCAGGACATACTTTTGAATCATCTGGCCTTTGTAAAAAGGGTTCTAACTTGTCTGGGGTACACCATAAGCTAAAAGAAATCACACCTGGTACCCTGTCAACAAATTATATTCCTGGGAGCAAGCTTGAATACAACTTTCCAGTTGGTTTACCTCACACCAAAAATGCAAATTCATTTGACAACCTACTTCAAACAAGTGGCCACAAAAACCCTGCTATCTGCAAGGCAAATACTGCAAGCCTTGGGGTTCATGGCCTCCTGCATTCTTCTATTTCCATATGCAAAACTGCATATGAGGAAACTACAGTGGTATCTAAAAAGCCTATGGTGTCAACATTCTCAAGACCTCGAAACAATGATGTCTGTCATACCTTGCCTATGCCTAGAGTTCCTTTGGTGGGCAGAGGCCTGCCACCAAAACAAGGGACTACATTTCATACCACCCCCTGCCACCCAAACTCTAACATGCATCAGACTATGCATGGGGGACTCACCTGGCAGGAAAGTGCATTCAGGGCAAATGAAACCCAAGTCAAATGCACCTGCATATCAATCAAAAATAAATGTTAGCTGTACAGAATGCTGTGACAGCCTTCAAGGACCACATTCTTCCAGGACAACTAATGGTAAAGATGAACAACATCACTGTTATGTGGTACATAAACAAGCAGGGGGGGATACACATTCTTACCCCCTCTGCAGACTAGCCATGGCATTGTGCAACACAGCCTTGAGCTACCTCGTGCACCTACGAGCTCAGGTCCTGCCAGGAAAATTAAATACATTGGCAGATGGACTAAGCAGAAACCTCATGGACCCACACGAGTGTAAACTGGAACCAAGGATTTTCAACATGTTGACAAGCAAATGGGGGGAGCCCAGATATACACTTGTTTGCCTCTCCCCAAAACTACCAATTGGACAAATTTTGCACAAGGACTCCCCACAAATAAACCTGGAAAGTGGATGCTCTGTCCTTCAGCTGGAAAAACCTATCAGTCTACGCCTTCCCCCCTCTGCCTCTGCTCTCCAAAGTACTACTAAAAATCAAACAGGACAAACCAAGGATGATTTTGATTGCTCCAGACTGGCCGCGCCAACACTGGTACCCCTCCTGCGCAGTGTGTCACGGTTATCTCCATGGCACCTGCCTCAGACTCCTTCCCTGTTGTCTCAGCAGGAGAACCAGATTCTGCACCCTCAGCTTCCAACACTGAACCTTGCAGCCTGGCTAATTACTTAATCTCTCCTTTACCATCCCTCAGCAAACCTGTGATGGATATCATTTTAGAGGCAAGGAGGCCTAGTACTAGAAAATCTTATTCTGAAAAATGGAAAATATTCTGTGCCTGGAACGAGTCTCAAGGGATGAGCACAGCAGCGCCTAATCTACCTCCGATTTTACAATACTTAACTGAGATGCTTCACAAAAGCCTGTCATTTTTCTCCATTAAAATCCACGCCTCAGCCGTTTCAGCTCCTTATAACACAGAACCTCCTTTCTCTCATCCGCTGCTCAAGCAGTTCCTCAGAGGGGCCAAAAATTTGAGACCACCCAGGAGAGCTCCAACCCCAGCCTGGGGCCTTAACTTTGTCTTGGAGAAACTCACTCTACCTCCTTTCGAGCCAGCTGCTACTGCAGACTTAAAATTTCTTTCTTGGAAAACAGCTTTCCTTTTAGCAATCACTTCAGCTAGAAGGGTATCTGAATTACAGGCCCTTATGGCAGTGGAGCCTTTTATCATCTTTCATGCGGACAGGGTGTCCCTCAGAACCAATCCATCATTCATACCCAAGGTGGTATCCAGTGTGGCTCTTAATCAGTCCATTAATTTGCCAACCTTCTTTCCCAATCCACAGAATAAAGGGGAAATGGATACTGCATTCCTTAGATGTGCAGAGACAACTTAGATTCTACTTGGTCAGGACTAAACTTCAAAGGAAATCTCAACAACTGCTGGTGGCATTTGCTGCAGGGGCAGAGGGGAAGGCTATTTCAAAGCAAACAATTTCTAAATGGATAAGCCATCGCATTAATTTCTGCTATAAGCACCATGAAAAACCTATCCCCCAGGGGATCAGACCTCACTCCACCAGGGCTGCATCTATCTCTACAGCCTTTCTCAGAGGCATCCATACCAGGGACATCCTAGAAGCTGCTACCTGGGTTCTGTACATACTTTCACCAAGCATTATCATTTGCCAATTTTCTCTAAGTACAGAGCTGGCTTTGCCATTGCAGTCTTGCAGGGCCTTATAGCTGACCCTAATGCTATCTAAGTTCCTCCTCCCATCCTCCCAACCATAGCTTTGGGAATCTACCCAAATGTAATGACTGCAACAGTGAAACACGAAGAACATGGTACAGTTGTGTACACTTACCATCAATGTAGATGTTCGAGTGTATTCACTGTTCCAGTCCTGGTTACCCTCCCTCCAGCCCCCTAACTTCTTTTGGCTATACCTCTACTTTCCTTTATTATGCTTAAAAGCCTTTTTGGTGCATTTGCTTTTTTGTTGGAGGTATATCTTTGTGCTTTTATGTTTAATTGCTTCCCATTAGGGGGGCACCTGACATCTGGGGCAAGAAAAACTGATGTAATGGCGTCGGCTGCATGTTTTATGCCCCAGACGACCTGACGTCATGGAAGAAGGGACAACAACTGACGCAATACCCAAGACTTTGTTAATCAGGCCGACTGAGAGCTACCTGCAAGCAGATAACCCAAACGTAATGACTGCAGCAGTGAATACACTCGAACATCTACATTTATGGTAAGTGTACATAACTCTACTTTATGGTGAGTACACAACTTTTATTTTTATTTAGTTCTTGCAGATATATGGATATACCAATCTCATTCAAGATATACATGGAAAACCTACTTAGGAATGTGGAACAAAGCAAACTGTAAAATAAGCAAAGTCCACCAATCAAATATTTGCTCAGTGAAATACGTTCATTCCATGAAAGACCACCCATAGAAGTGCCACAGAATATTACAGGCAAATTTTAAATTGGAAAACTGTCTTGTCAGGTTGCACCACAGTATTTATGTTTTCACCCAGTCAGTGTGCTCATTCAGCTGTAAATATGCACATGCTTCCTATTCTGTGAAACTCCCAGTTTTAGGTCTTATTGCTACTGGAATTTCCTTTGGAGCATACATGACCGGTGATGTGTCAGAATCTATCTGAATGTAATGCTTTCCTGGCAAAAAATATCAAGCGTGATGAATGAGTATTCATAGTCAAGAAACTCGTTACTCTTCAAATGCATCTGGCAAGTCAGACAATCTAAAATTGAAAAAAGAACATCAGGTTTCTAAAAATGAGTATTACATTTCTCTTTACTGTATTCATATGGTATTTCTGACATATTTGTGATACCCAGTGGCCTGATTGTACATTGTAGTTTTTAGTTTGTGTTTCAACTTCTGCGGTTCAAACGTTTGTTTGGATATCGTTGAAGTTTTTAGCTGTTTCAGCAAAAAGCTTGCACAGATGTCATTTTACACTTTGCTCAGTATCTGAATTAAGCATTACATTTTGATCATTTATCTTCAACTTTCCAATACACTCTAACACACACTGTGCAGTCTTTCCATGCTTATAGTACCCACTATGTCTGTGCCTATATGGTGTACCCAGGCTGTGCTGCAAATGGACTGTTGTAGTCAGTATGCTACCCCAGTAAACAAACTAAATAAATAAATAAATCATGTTACTATATATGTTCTACACATACATTTGCTGCTTAGATTTTTGCTTTATACAACCTGTTTTGCACTGATTTTACTTATCCCAACACTTGGTGAGGGAAGTTTTCCAATATCATGTTTATAGCCATATTTTTAAAACTATAACAAACAAAAATACTTTTCATGGGACCCTTTGTCTTTGTGAAGACGGATGAACATACCGAAGAATTCTTCTAATTTTACAGTAGTTCTTTCAAAACTCAAATATGTTATAGCCATTAATCTGTTCTTCCCTTGCAGTATGCAGAAATGTAGAAAAAAATGTGCCCTTTCAATGCTTCTGAACTGTTGGGCTTGCATTCAGGGATCAAACTGAACTGTTGCATGCAAGTTACATTGAAGAGAGAGAGATTCCCTAGAAGTTCTAGTTGTGCCACATCTCAACTCCACCAATGTCTGACACCATGGAACATAGGTTTTTGAGATATGTTAATGAAAGACAGAGAAATGAGTGATGCTGTGGAATATCATTTCAGCTACAAAGTAATATGGTAAGCCAGAACTAGTAATAATTTAAAGAAACAGTATTATAATTAGTTATATCTCAGTGTAAAAGTTGAATTTAAATATTTCTTTATACTGCAGATATGCACAGAGTTAAGGTACTGTGTTACCAGGTCTGATAATTTATTTATTTTATTCCCTAAGCACATGGTCTGTCAGACTGTTTTAAGCTAGTGAACTGTGTTCACCTTTCTGTTAACAATTGTAGAAAGACTTGGACGTCATTAGAGCTAATAGAACTAAGATACTACTACTACTGTCATTAGCATTAGTTGGGAGTATGTCTGCTGAGTATATTTGTGAAGTAGTAGCTTTTATCCTTACCTAGATGCTGGGTGCTGTTTCCAAAACCAGGTTTGCATTCAGCAGAGCAGTCCTATTATATGATGTTATTGTTGTGACAATTTGTGAGATGTTGTTATAACAGTAACTTTTATAGGATGTACATTTTCTGCAGTCATGCCCCCCCCCCCCCCACACTTTGGTATGCTCTTTTGAATTACTCTGTACATGTTCATCATATTGGCCATTGCTGCAGTACATTAACTATATGGGTTATATCATGCCAAGGATGTAACAGCTGGCCTGCTTTTAAAGTTTTAGGGTGCCTTCTACACAATCAGTCAACTCAATCTGTGCTGACTGAAAAGACAGGTTTAGATGCCAAGCCCCCCCAGCTTTCCTGCCATTGAAGAGAGCTCTCTTGTGTGGGCTGTCAAGAATTGGCGGTTGACTTGTGCTATTTCTTTGCAGGGCAGGTAAGTTCTCTTTGGGGGAAAAGCCTTCCACATTAAAAACAATGTTGTTTTATTGTATTTTGCTGTTTAGGCAAAATATTTTTAAGCTAGGAGTTTGTTTAATGGACTGTCATGAGATTTAATTATACTTTTAAACATGAGCTTAAATAGAATTAATTTACTGGGTCTGGCTGAGGGTTTAATTTAGGCGTTTGATTATTGTTATAAGGTGATTTCTGGTAAAAAAAGAGGGGAAACCTCGTATTGAAGAGATTCGAGATCATCATAACATCAATTTGATTTAACTTCCCTTTTAAACTTTATAGATAATTTCATGTTCATGATAAATCAGCTACCCAAACTAATGTTGGAGATGTGCATATCTTTTTCAAAATGCGCTAGAAAGAAATTTGATTAAGGCCAGGAGATGAACATGCTTGCAGTCTGAACTGCCAAGTCAGCTCACAATATTCTAAATATTTTTCCTAAAGACCACCTTTAGGATTAAGATCTACCTTTGCCAAAACTGTAAATAAAAATCTATATTTGGTTTATTTTATACTTTGCTTGTTCAAGGCATTGTTGGAATTTTTTTTCTAAGTATGATAATCATGTTCATAAATCCTCTCCCTGTCACTTCATTTCATCTTCTCAAAATAGAATGCCTCACATGACTGACATATCTGAATCTGGGCAGGAAGATGAATGGGACAGATACAGGGTTTTCTCCTCAGTTTTCTGATATAAACTCAGAGAAGAGCTCAGTTTTTGATTATCCCTGTAGGGGGTTATCTTTCTCCGAGACTATTTCCAGAATGAGCCAGTGTTATCAGTTGGAGAACAGTAAGGTTTCTCAGTCCCTCAGAAAATACTCTGAGCTGTTACAGAAGAATTTTCAAGAACCTTAACCCATTTCTCCAGTTCTGTCAGCTTTGGAGGATCTGTGTGTGTGTGTGTGTGTGTGTGTGTGTGTGTGTGTGTGTGTGTGTGTGTGTGTGTGTGTGTGTGTGTGTGTGTCACTGCTTATAGATGTTGTTCGTGTTTCACTGTTGCAGTCATCACACTTGGGTTATCTGCCTGCAGTTAGCCCGAATACCAGAATCTTAGTATTTCTGCATCAGATGCTGTCGCTTCTTCCATGACGTCAGGTCTTTAGGGGTATAAAACAGGCAGCCGACGCCATTACATCAGTCTTTCTTGCCGAGGAGCTTGAAGCAGAAGCAGTTCGCAAATGCCAGTCGGACGCTACCTGAAATATTCGTTTTTGAGTTTGTAATCCTGAAGTCTTCTAAAGCTAAGTACCCCGTTGGGGACCATTTTTTCTTGCTCTAACTGATGTCAGAAAAAGTTAACAATTGTCTTGCCTGTGGAAAGCAAATATCTCACAGAGATTTTCATTCTTACTGCATCACCTGTTTAGGTCCAGACCACGACATCCCTCGCTGTCAGTTTTGTGCCTTGTTTAAGTCCCGAACCATTCGTCGTCAGGCTATCTTTGTTGCTAAATTCTTTTGCTCTCATTCTCCATATTCTGAAATGGCTTCGGTAAGCCATCTGACTACCGATCTTTAGAAAAAACGTAAAGATAAAGACATTACAGACGGCATAGGTCCAAAACTGCCAACGATGCTTTTGTTAAGCTAGTCGCCTTTCTACTGGTACTTAGTGAGGCACATTTGCAGCCCCTGATGCCCGCTTCTGTGGATTTGCAGGCCTCTGCTGAGGCCCATTTGGAGTCTCTACCTTGGATGGGTCCGGAGCCGCTGTGCAGGCACCGGCTTCTGAAGGTGTATTCCAACCTACCGATGTTCGGATCAAACTGACGACTTTGATTTTTTAGCTAAAACTACCGAGTTTCTTAGGCCCAGAGTACGCACTACGCCTAGAAAACCGATGACCAAAGCTCATGTTCAAACTCTCATGCCACAAAAACAAATGCTTAGAATGGCTGAAGACCTTATCACACTAATTAGGGGAAGCCAGCCTTCCCCTGCTAAAAGACATAGAATTGAGTTTCTTAATGATTCTACAGACCAGGAGTCCGATGACTCTGACCCTTCTGATTATCAGGACATGCCCTCCAGAGGATTTTTCTTTTGGTGAAACCTTGCATACTTTAAGAGAACATTTCTGCTGGGAATGCCAAGACTATCCTCAGTCCGAAAAGAGACTCAGAGAATTTTTAGAGTTGCCTTAGTACAGGCCTCCAGCTATACCCCTTGTCCTTGATGTTGTAGATGATGTTTTTATGGAATCCAGTCTTACTCCAGATACATTACCCCAGCCCCTAGGAAACCTGATAGATGCTACAGAGTACCGGATTCCCACAAATTTCTCTTCAAGAATCCTACTGCTGATTCAGACCATTTCCCAGGGACCTAAATGTGTTAAGGCTGCTACAGCCAAAAATCCTACCCCTTCAGACAGGGATTCCAGAGCTTTAGACAGATGGGATAAGATGGTATATACCTCTGCAACTCTTGCCATCAGGGCATTGAATTGCCAGTTTCACATGTTGAAGTACCAGCAACATATTATGGAAGTAATTAAACAAAAAATGGTGTTACTTCCAGATTGTGCGGAAAATAAAGATTTACAAGAGCTAATGCATTCTGCAAACCAATTTAGTAAGCATACTTTGTAGTGTGGCTTTGATGCCCTAGAAGTTTCTTGCAGGGTTGCAGTCACTGGGTCTATACTAAGAAGGCATGCTTGGCTGAAGGAACAAACATTGCCAGATCATGTCAAATCCAAATTACTAGACACTCCTTTAAATAAGGACTGTTTGTTTGGCACCAAAGCAGAATAAGTTCTTAAAAAGATGGAAGAAAAAGCTAAATCTATGCAAACTGTCAAAAAATTCTTACAAGTGCAGCCACCTAGATTCAGTAGGCATTGGCCTTCAAAAAAACTGGTCCTCTCCAGCCCCTTCCAGGCCTTCCCAGACCAAACCCAGAAAAACAGGCCACCCAGACTACAGTCTCAGGGTATGCAGAGATCTAAACAATGGAGTGCCCCCACATCAAAAATGGGGAGTGGTAAGCCACCCCCTTATGGAAAAAGTTCACAATGACTTTTCAGTTATCCTTCCCAGCCATGCCCAATTACTTGTGCCCCTAGGAGAAAAACTTGCCCTTCATGCAAAAAAAATGGATGTCCATTACTTAGGACTGATGGGTTTTAAACATTGTATCCCAGGGGTACAAATTCTACTTCTATTCACTGCCAACCCCAAGTGGGTTTCCTGACCTTCCTCCAAACCAGTGGGCAAAGGCTCAAAAGCAAGTACTTTCCTTGCCCAATATCAGAGCTATTCAACCTGTTCCAGTATATCAAAGGGGACAGACTTTTCCTGGTGCCCAGAAAAGAGGGCTCTTGGCACCCAATCCTACCTTTCTGGTGGTCCCAAAATTCAAGATGTTTACCCTGCAACAGCTTCTCCCTATGCTAGCCAAGGATGCCTGATTAGTCACTCTAGACTTAAAAGAAGCTTATCTGTACATCCCCATAAGGGAATCATACAGACAATATCTACGTTTCAGGGCAGGCTCGGTGCAGTTCTCTGCACTTCCCTTTGGCTTATCTACTGTGCCCAGAGTATTCACAAAGTGCCTGGCTCCAGCCATTGCATACTGCAGGCAGAAAAATATCCAAATTTTCCCATACTTGGGCAACTGCCTGATTCAGGCGGACAGTCAGGAATTACTGCTTCAGCACCTGGCATTCGTAAAAAGCCTTCTCACTTGGGGTACACCATCAGCGAAAAGAAATCACAACTGGTGCCCAGTCAAAAGATTGTATTCCTGGGAGCAAGCTTGGACACAACTTCCCAAATGGCATTTCTCATTTCAGAAAAACAGTTCTGTCTGACAAGCTACTTCAAACAAATGACCTCCAGAACCCAGCTATCTGCAAGGAAAATACTGCAAGCCCAAGAGTTCATAGCCTCATGTATTCTGCTAATTCCATATGCAAGACTGCATATGAGGAAACTTTAATGGTACTTAAAAAGTCTTTGGTGCCAACATTTTCAGGACCTGGAAACAGTCATTCCTGTCATAACTTGTCTAAAGGCAGAGTTCCTTTGGTGGGCAGAAGCATGAAACCACAACAAGGGACTGTTTTTTACTCAACCCCTCACTGCCAAAACCCTGACAACAAATGCATCAGACTATGCATGGGGGCTCACATGGCAGGCAAATGCATTCAGGGCCACTGGAGCCCAGGGCAGATAGATTCTCCTGCACATCAATCAAAAAGAGATGCTAGCTGTACAGAATGCTCTGACAGCCTTCAAACACCTAATCCTTCCAGGACAACTGCTTATAAAAACAGCCAACACCACAGTTATGTGGTACATAAGCAAACAGGGGGGGGGGGCATTCTTACCCACTCTGCAGGTTAGCCATGGCCCTGTGGAACACAGCCTTGAGCAACCAAGTGCATCTACAAGCTCAATTCCTGCCAGGCAAACAGAAATTCACTGGCAGATGACTTGAGCATAAATCTGCTAGACAGACATGAGTGGAAATTGGAGCCCAACACCTTCAACCTTCTGATCCAGAGGTGGGGGGCAACAGAGGTGGACCTCTTTGCCTCCCCCGAGAACCACCAGTTGAGCAAATACTGCACCAGGAACCCTCACAACAGGGCCTGGAAGGTGGATGCCCTATCCTTTCAATGGGAAAACCTCTCAATTTATGCCTTCCCCCTCTGCCCCTTCTCTCAAGAGTACTACTCAAGATAAAACAGGACAGGCCAAGGGCAATTCTTATGCCCTAGACTGGCCATGCCAGCACTGGTACCCACTCTTATGTAGCCTGACAACAGTGCCACCCTGGCACCTTCACCAGACTCCTACCCTGCTGTCTCAGCAGGAGGGACAGATTTTGCATCCACAGTTGCAAACCCTAAACCTTGCAGCCTGGCTTATCCCTTGAATACCCCAACAGCAACCCTAAGCAAACAGGTGCTGGACGTCATTCTTGAAGGCAGAAGGCCTAGTACTAGGAAATCCTATGCTGAAAAGTGGAAAAGATATTGTTCTTGGAATCAGTCTCAAGGGAAGGATACAGCAGTGCCCTCCTTACCTCTAATCCTGGATTACCTAGCAAGGCTACTCCACAGAGGCCTATGCTTCTCCTCCATTAAGATTCATGCCTCTGCCATCTCAACTCATTATAATACTGAGCCACCTCTATTTTCTCACCCTCTCATCAAACAGTTCCTGAGAGGGGCTAATAACTTAAGGCCCCCTAAGAGAGCACCCACCCCTGCCTGGGACCTTAACTTTGTACTGGAAAAGCCCACGCTTCCTCCTTTGGAACCTGCTACCTCAGCAGAGTTACAATTCCTCTCTTGGAAGACAGCCTTGCTTTTAGCCATAACTTCAGCCAGAAGAGTGTCTGAGTTACAGGCACTAATGGCTGTGGACCCCTTCATTATTTTCCATGCTGACAGGGTTTCCCTCAGGACTAACCCATCCTTTATGCCTAAGGTGGTGCCAAGTGTGGCCTTAAACCATTCCATCTATTTGCCAACCTTTTTCCCTAACCCTCAGAATAAAGAGGAAAAGATCCTGCACTCCATGGACGTGCGCAGGCAGCTCAGGTTCTTTCTTGACAGGACTTAGCCTTTCAGAAAATCTGACCAGCTGCTAGTCAGCTTTGCTACAGGGGCAGAGGGTAAGGCCATTTCAAAACAAACCATTTCCAAATGGATAGCACACTGCATCCATTTCTGCTACAAGCACCATGGAAAACCTACCCCACAGGGGATCAGACCACATTCCACTAGGGCTACTTCCACCTCTACTGCATTTCTCAGGGAAGTCCCTACCAGGGACATTCTGGAAGCTGCAACCTGGAGTTCTGTACACACCATCACCAAGCATTACCACCTACCTATCTTTTCTAAGTCCAAGACTGGATTTGCTACAACAGTCTTGCAAGGCCTACTAGCCAAACCTAACCCTTCTTGACTGCCTCCACCCTTCCTTATCTTTGGGAATCAACCCAAGTGTGATGACTGCAACAGTGAAAGACGAAGAACATAGTACAGTTGTGTACACTTACCATAAATGTAGATGTTCGAGTGTATTCACTGTTGCAGTCCTGGTTTCCCTCCCCCCAGCCCCCTGGTTTTCTTTATCTTTCTACCTCACCTCTCTATGGCCATTCCTAATGGCACTGGTATTTACTTTGTACTGGTGGTGTTCCCCACCATATACTAACTCCTTATTTGGGGGCTCCTGACATTTGGGGCAAGAAAAACTGATGTAATGGCATTGGCTGCCTGTTTTATATCCCTGACGACCTGACTTCATGGAAGAAGTGACAGCATCCGACACAGAAATACTAAGACTCTGGTATTCGGGCCAACTAAGGGCTACCTGCAGGCAGATAACCCAAGTGTGATGACTGTAACAGTGAATACACTCGAGCATCTACATTTATGTTAAGTGTACACAACTGTACTTTTTCCTGATAGTCAGCCTGTTGCACCTAAAAGGCAGACTGAATGTATAAAGTTCCTCAGTCTTTTAAGCTTTTTATACACTCTTTGCAGACTGAAACAGTAGCTATGGCTTTAGTTGATTCTACTGCTGTTAAACATTTAATTAATTCTAATTCTACTCATTTCTGACAAGGATGGGAAGATTATCGATAAGTATGTATAAAAAGAAAGAAAGAAAGTGTGCACTTCTGCAACTTTGATTTGCAGAATTTTGAATTATGAGGCTCATATGTTAAAATGTATGCTAATTGTGAAAGTATGAGGAATGTTTTGCCTACATTGTCTTCTGAGGAAAAATCTTCTTTAAATAAATTAGTTTCTGCCATTGTATGTGATACAACTCATTGTTGACAGTGTGTGTATGACTCTGTTGATAATTCTTCCAGGGCAATAACCACTGGTACTGTTATAAGGAGGTTTCTCTAGCTGCATTCTCAGAACTTCCCAGATGATGTGAAAAATGAGATTTTAAGTTCTTCTTTAAATAAAGATTTAATTTTTGGTTCCTTGGCTGCAAAGCTTATCAAAAAGTTTGAAGAAATCTCTAAGATTCTTCAGCCTTCCTTAACCAAATTTTCTGAGGATTCTTCAACACCTTATCCAATGGGGGGAAAAAAAACTGTCACAACAAATGCTGGTAAACGAATGATGTTCTGTAGTCCTATCTCGCCTTCATTCTTACATATGGGTTCAGAGCTGATCCTCAGCTCCGACTCGGCTGATTACAAAGCTCAAAGTCTCTCAGTTGGCTCGTGGCAAGGTAGGTATCCCATAGTACACTAGTAAGAATCTCCAGATCTCGTGTGCCGCTTCTACGAGTTCAGAAGTGCTCTATTTCTTGGCCGTGGCTAAGTTGGATTTTTCATCATTATTATTGTTCATAGTGATAGTTTTTTCTTAATAGTATTAGCTTAGTTTATATAGCTTAGTTGTTGTTATTCTAGATAGAAAATAGTAGTGTGTTCTTCAAGATTTGCAAAGTTACTACTGAAAACTTATTGGCCGTTGCTTCCGCAGACCCCTTTTGCTCCCTGAGTGGTTTCCCTTTGTTTGGTGTGCTAGTTCTTTGCTATATTTACACATCTTAGCTCAGGTCCATGTTTGGGTTAGGACCTTTTCTAATATTGTATTTTTCACTAGAATAGTACTATATAATTGATAGCTTTGTGCAGTGTCTTTACTAATTCTTATTAGCTAGTAGTTCGTGTGTTGTTGAATTTTGCAATTTTTGCAGCAAATTCTTGATGTTGCTTCTTCTTTGTTTACATCTAGGTCCGTTTAAGTTAGAGGACCTAGTCCTCTTTTACCTTCTCTAGCGTTGTTTCCTCAGCAGGGCTAGGCCCGTTTAAGTTAGAGGACCTAGTCCTCTGTTTGTTGCTAATCTTTGTGTGTTGTTCTTGAGCAGGGCTAGGCCCGTTTAAGTTACAAGACCAAGTCTTCTGTTGTTTTTCCTTGTGTGCAGTGATTCTTGCAGGGCTAGGCCCATTTAAGTTAGAGGACCTTGTCCTCTCTTCCTACTTTTCCCTCGTGTTTGTGTTAGTGAAAACATGTCTTAAGGAGTGTAAGGATCATAAACCTTCGGGTTTTAAGAAGTGTCTTAAATGCTCTCAAAAAATGTCAATAACTGATGGACGTAGTAATTGTGTTTACTGTCTCAGTGCCATACATCTCCAGGAAACATGTTTTTTCTGTCACTCCTTCAGTTCTTGAGTTATCCAGGAAAGGAAGAACAAATTGATCCTGAAAGGTCTCCTTAAGTCTTCCTTTGAGGAGGATCTAGCCAGCTCTTCATCATCACATTCAAGGTCTCCTTCTTCTAAAAAAGAGAAGGTCAAGTCGGCCAAGAGACATTCTCCCACACCGACTATTTTTATCTGGACCTCCTCCTCCTCTAACTCTTCGGCTCCACTGTCCTTGGAGCTGGTCGAGGTTATCGATATTGATACTCCAGTGTCGGCCCCAAGTTTTTCAGAGCTGACTACTGAACATTTACCTTGGGCTGGTCTAGAGAATTATTACCGGTCTCCCCAACTCTCAGATTTCCCATTTTTCAGAGATCTAGGTCACCTACCTTATCTTTCAGATCCTCCAAGAGTCTTTCTGAAGAGGATGTAGAGAGAGAGTAGTGCTTAGACTCTTGAAGTCATCAGTGCTAGCTAATTTGTTGCCGGCTCTGACCCAGTCAGTTCCGGAGCCATCTAAGGCCATACTCCCTGTTTCTGTTCCTCCAAGCCATGTTGGTCCTTCGGAGCCAGAGCTATTGGTGCCACTTGTTGTGGAACCTTTGGTTCCAGCAGCTCTCGTGCCTGTCTCGGAGCCGAGTTCCGCTCTGACACCTTCGGCGCCGTCCTTGGAGTCTAGGAGCCGAAGCTCACTGGTTGGCCCCGACAGGGACGCTTGGACTCTGACTTCTTCTATTCCAAGACTACCTCTCGGTGTGTCGGCTAGTCTGAGCTCGGATCCTACATCTGTCTCTGAGGTGATTGCTTTGGAGCTGAGGGCTACTTCCGCTTCCTTAAAACCGGGAGTGTCCTCGGAGCCAGGGAGATTTGCCTTCGAGATGATGAAGAGCGTGCTCTCTAGGTCTTCAGCTCCACACAAGGGTACCGATGGTCTTCCCCCTCAAGCTCCGACCTCTGTCTCAGCACCACCTCTCTCTCTCTCTCTCTCTCTCTCTCTCTCTCTCTTGGCAGCAGAGAACCACAGCCTCAGGAGCCCCCATTGGGTGGCCTCCAGTCTTCCGAAACCTCCCCAGAATACCCTTCTGAGGAGCCTCCTCAGAAGAGAACTTGCAAGAGGAAGCATTTAGACTCCCCTAATGAGTCCATCACCTCTGACACTGACCTCGAGGAGTCAGAAGCATCCCCTAGCTCAACCTCTGATGATATCTCCTTTGTAAATATCCTGGATATCCTGAAACAGAGAGCCGGCTGGCCCACTGTCACCCCTTCTGATGAGGAGTCAGTGTACCTGAAGGCTTTCAGGTCTCAACCTTCAGCCTCTTGGGTGTCTCCACCTTTCGATGAGCTTTTGGACCTAGTTAGTCGAAAGGTGTAGTAAACTCCTGATGCCATGGAACCAGTCCCCAGAAGGTCCAATAAATTTCTTTCAGCCCCCCCAAATAGAAAGAGTTTTTGACTAAAGGTGTGCCTGTAGATGCCATGGTGGTGGTGGCGGTGGCAGCCACAGAGAAGGAACTAGCGAAGACTTAATCTGTCCATCCACCAAACAGAGTCTCGAATGATGGATAGATATGGGAAGCGTATCTTCTCTTCAGTGGCGTTTACACTCAGATCGCCGAATTACCTCACCCATTTTACTAGGCTTCAGAGAGATCTCCTAAAGGAGCTAGTAGATATTCTCCAAGGTACATTAGCTGAAGGAGTCCGTGAGAAGGTTACTGCTCAGTTGTCCACCTTAAACTCCATTGGTAACTCCTCCATGAGGCTGACATCTTATGCAGCAGATGGAGCGAGTAGGGCAGGGGGTTCAGGAGTTTCCTATAGACACTCCTGGATGCGTTTATGTAACTTTGCGGAGCCCTTCAAATCTACTTTTACCAACACTCCCTTTGACGGTTCCTCTCTGTTTGGACCAAAGGTAAAAGATACACTTACCAGGTACGAACAGGAAGGGAAAACTCTTGTCTGCCTTGGGAGTACGTTTTTCCATCCCTTCTAGACTATACCCTAAGGGTCAGAGAGGTGGGAAAATGTGGTTCAAGAAGTCTCAGAGATTTTTCTCGGACGCACAGGGTGATTCCTCCTTCACAGGCAGAGGAGGAGGAAATAATGGTATATGTCACCCTAGAGGCAGGGGGAGTCCACAAAACCAGGGTGGCTGCGATTCCTTTTGTGGACGTCCCTATCAGCGCTCCTGAAGTGGGGCTAAGCTGCGCTTCTATGGAGACAGTCGGGGTTCGCTTATCTTTGTATCCAGAAGCCTGGCATGACATCACCCAAGACAAGTGGATACAAAGAATAATTTCCAGAGGATACTCCATACCCTTCTCTTTTCCACCTCACACAACCAAGAAAATCCCAGATGTTCCACCCAATCACAGGGATCAAGCAACTGTAGAAGTTCAAAAGTTGCTTCAAAAGAGAGTCATCCAAACCACCCCTGCAGACCAGATAGGATTCAGAACTTCAGATATTTTTTAGTGCCAAAATGAACAGGAGACTGGAGGCCTGTTTTGTATCTCAGCAAATTAAATGAATCAGTGAAGAAGTCCAAGTTCTGCATGGTAACACTGCAGTCTATACTCCCTCTGTTAGGGAAAGACAATTTGATGTGCTCCATAGACCTCCAAGATGCATACTACCACATAAAAATGGAAAGAGCTTCGATGACTCATTTATGCTTCCGGCTGGGAGCCAGTCATTACCAATTTCGTGCTCTGCCCTTTGGTCTCACCACAGCCCCCAGGATGTTCACCAAATGCATGGCAGTAGTGACAGCTCACTTGAGACATCTTGGATTCCAAGTGTTTCCATACCTCGACAACTGGCTCCTGACTGCCATCACCAGGCACCTACTTCTACAAGCCAGGGATTCAACCATCCAACTCTGCACTCAGCTAGGGATTACGATAAATTCAGAAAAGTCTGCCTTGTCGCCCTCTCAATATGTGACTTGTTTAGGCGCAGAAATAGACACAGTCACCATGATGGCTCATCTTCCTGCAAACAGAATACAAAATCTGAGACAACAGATATGCAGTTTACTTCCCCAACAGAGTCAAAGCCAAGACAGTGCTCAAACTTTTAGGAACCATGGCCTCTACTGTAACTCTAGTTCCACTAGCCAGACTACATATGAGAATCCTTCAATGGCTACTCTTTTCCCAGTGGTCTCTTCAACATCTGCCTTTGTCTCATCCTATTTTGATAACTGAGTCCTGCAAAAAGGACCTTCGTTGGTGGATTCAGCCTGATCAACTAACAATAGGAACACCTTTCATTCCTCACCAGTCCGTTGCTACTGTGACCATGGATGCCTCCCAGATGGGGGGGAGGGTGCATTATCTAGGAAGGACTGTCCAAGGCACATGGCAAGATCACGAGGCTCACTTGCATATCAGTGTCGTACAGATGAGAGCAGTGCTACTAGTGTTGCAAGCACTTCACAACTTTCTTCCTCTAGGGATGATAGCAATCCAATCAGACAATATGTCAGTGGTATGGTATCTAAACAAACAAGGAGGAACCAGATCTTACCCCCTATGTCAAGTGGCTCTTTGTGTTTGGCAGTGGGAAATATCTTCCCAACACTTTTTAGTTGCAACTCATATCCCGGGGACAATCAGTGTGATAGCCGACAAGCTCAGCAGGGCAATCTTGATGCCTCACAAGTGGTCTCTGAATCAGAAAGTCACAGAACAGATTTTCCGCAAATGGGGATAGCCTTGCTGCGATCTGTTTGCCAGTCCAATCAATGCCAAGCGCAGCTGCTACTTCTCCCTTATCCCCGCCAGGGGAGACACAGAGAGACGCACTTGTTCACAATTGGCCCCCAGGACTTTTTTATCCATTCCCTCCCTTTCGACTGATCTCGAAAGTGATCCAGAAAGCAAAGATCTTGGGAAGCAGAATGATGCTTATCACTCTTTACTGCCCTTGTCAGATTTGGTTCCCTTTTCACAGGCCTCACCTTCTGGATGATCCATGGACTCTGGACCCAGTACCAGACCTTCTGACACACGTCAGGCACCTTCCCTGCCTCCACACCCTCAACTTGACAGCGTGGCTGCTCCACTTCCATCCCTAGTCAGGCTTCATGATTTCTCACCTGCAGTTACTCATATCCTCACATCTTCCCACAAGCCTTCTACGAGAAACTTGTACGCTGGCAAATGGAAAAGAATTTCTATCTGGGCAAAAGAAAAAAACATAGATCCTTACATAGCCTCCATTCCCTTGGTGTTAGAATTCCTAACCAAACGTTTTCATCAGGGATCAGCTGCTGCTACAATCAAAGTTCAATTAGCAGCAATCTCCAATTTTCATTTGGGACAACATGAACCTAATCTTGTGGCTCACAGACTGTGTAAATCTTTTTCTAAAAGGCACTACCTTGCTGAGACCTCCCTTTCAGGAGCCTGTATTTCCTTGGGATCTAAAGTTCATTCTGTCCAAACTTACTTCCCTGCCTTTTGAACCTGCACATACTTGTGAACTGAAGTTTCTTTCATGGAAGACCATTTTTCTAGTAGCTGTTACATCCTCCAGAAGAGTGTCAGAGTTACAAGCACTCTCAGTCAAACCTCCTTACTTGATCTTTCATAGAGACAGAGTTTCCCTTCATACAAATCTGTCCTTCATCCCCAAGGTTTGCTCTCAATCTAATTTGAATCAAACTATCGAACTGCCAGTCTTTTTTCCTAATCATTCAAACAGTGCAGAATATAAGTTTCATCAGGTTGATGTCCACAGACAGTTAAGGTTCTATCTACATAGAACCAAGGGGCTTAAAAGATCAGACCAATTGTTTGTATCTTTTTCTGAGACAAGAAAAGGTATGCCAGCGTCTAAGATAACGTTATCAAATTTGATCTCAAATTGTATTTCATTTATTTACTCTTACAATGGCAAGGAATTCATGTTTAAAATTAAGGCTCATTCTTCCAGATCTGTATCCACATCTGCTGCTTTTCAAGCTAGAGTCCCAATTGACAGTATATGTGCTGCAGCAACTTGGGCTACCCCTCATACCTTTGTTACTCATTATAAATTGGATTTGGCCTCAAGGGGTAGAGCCTTCTTTGGTTCCACAGTTCTTAGGAGTATATTCCCGTGAGCCACCCGAGAAAAAGGTGCTAGGGATGCTGTCCCATATGTAAGAATGAAGGCGAGATAGGACTACCGAACATAAAGAAGTTATGTACTTACCAATAATGTTCCATGTTTGTAGTCCATCTCACCCTTCATTATTACGAATCCACCCATCTACCCCCGTCCACGTATCCTTGGAGGATCTGGAGACAAGATAGTATTTATCTTCTGTAGGGTGGAGACCTTTCATCTTTGTTGTTCCTTGTGGAATTACCTTCTATCACTTTTTTTAGACAGCAGTAAACAAGATCTGGGGATTCGTACTAGTGCACTATGGGATACCTACCTTGCCACGAGCCAACTGAGAGACTTCAAGCTTTGTAATCGGCCAAGTCAGCTCTGAACCCATATGTAAGATTGAAGGGCGAGATGAACTACAAACATGGAATGTTATGGTGAGTACATAACTTCTTTTTTAAGAAGAAATGGCAGAGGACAGTAAAAAGATTCAGCCCCCCACACACACACACACACCAAAGACAGTCCAACAAGTCAGAGTGACTGACTGTTTAAGGGAGGTTGTCCCTCCTTCCACCCTGACAGCCCCTTTTCCCTTTCAGAAAGTGGAAATCTCCACTTTTCTCCTTAGCAACAGTCTCAAACAAATGGGTTTTGAGGATCATTTTTACAGATAGCACTGGGAGGAAATCACTCCTTTCCAAGGGATAATTCCTCATCCACTAGGTCGGACTCCTTTATTTCCCCCTATCCTGCAACACATGCTGTAAGTCACAGAGCCAGTTCCTGCTTCCCAGGTTGGGAAAGAAAGGTTTTTATTCATGGGTGTTTTTAGTGCCTAAGAACGAAGATGCTTAGAGACCAGTTGTAGATTTTTACTTTTCTAAACTTCTTTGTGATAGTGCCCAAGTTTAGAGTGGTGTCACTTTACAATCTTCTTCTTCCTGGTAGATGCTTATCATCACATCTTCTTCATCCAAACTTAAGGTGCATCATAAGTTTTCTGCCTTAATCTTTAGCTATCCACTGCACCAAGTTTGTTCACAAAATGCCTAGCTACAGCTATAGCTCATTGCAGGCTACAGAGTATCTACATTTTTCCATATTTAGACAACTTGCTTATCTTTACATAGTTCTGATGCAGTTCTTATTATAATTAAAGGAACAAAAGTCCTAAACTGTCCTTATAAACGTGTGGTCATTTTTAGCTCTACAGTGAATTTTTTTTTTTTGTTCTTGTTTGGCGTCAGTTTGTTTGCCCACACAGTTGTTTTTTTTTGCCATTAGTTCATAGGATGATACTAGGCTATTAGCCCAAAGGCCCTTATAAGCCCAGACAAGAATTTTGCCCATGTTCCCTCAAAGTCAGCACCTGTTTCCCTTGTCCAACAGGGAGACAGGTGGGATCCCATGGGTGTATTTTCTGTTTCCCATCCAGTCGTCCAGGTTCTTCTTAAAGAGGGCTAGAGATCTACTCTGCTCAACATGGAGGGGGAGTCTAGTCCACAAATGGGGGAGTCTTTGGGACAGAAATCTATCCTGCCAGTGAGTTCTGTTTAATGTCACAGACCAGGTTAAGGTCTTGCATGCAGGTTGCTCGAGTGGAGTTTGTCTTACGAATATGCAGCAACTCCATCAAGGCTGATTTTGAGATGGCCTTGTATACCAGACACAGGTCACCGCTGATCAGTCTGTATGAGATTGAGTAGAGAGACAGGGCTTTTAGCCTGTCTGTATAGGATAGGTGTTTGAGACCCTGGATTTTCGGTCAGGAACCTCTGTGGTCTCTACTACTGTTGCATGTGCTTGACAAGGTACATGCCGAAGGGGGCATTGTACTCGATAATGGGTCTGATAAGAAAGGAGTACAGGGATGCTATGACCTCCTTATTCCAGGATGAAATACCCTTATTTATGAGGTGGGCCATATAGAAAGCCTTCCATACAACGGAGGCAACGTGGTGGTCAAAAATTAGGTTGCCATCAACCTGCGTGCCCAAGTCCCTCATGACTGATTGCGTGCTTAGTATGTTGTTATTAATGTGATAATTAGTGAGGATATCATTTTCCCCAAAGGGGATAATGATGCATTTCTTGGCATTCAGTTTGAGGCTATGCTTCTGGTACCAGTCATTAGTTTGTGTAAGGCTCTCTTGGAGGGTGTTCACATCACTAGGGGAATTTAAGACGGCGCCTAGCTTGCAGTCATCTGCAAACTTGGTCAGCCACAGACCACTGATTTTGGATTGCACCTCAGAAAAGTATATCCCAAACAGTAGAGGCTGTTATCTTTACATAGTCTTTTTCAAAGTGTCAGGAATCTCTCCCTTGGGTGAGAGATCTCATATACAAGCTTGGATTCCAAGAGAATATTTAAAAGCCTTTTTTTGACTCCATCACACAGGATTGTATTCATGGGGCTGTCAGCTTGGTACTTCATTTCAAAGAGCTTTTCTTCCACAGGAAGACATAGATCTATGTCTAGATCTATTTCTAAAGTTTTCCATGTAGACTTTGGTCACTTTGAGGGAATAGCTCAGGATTTTGGGTCTTGTGTTTTCTATGATTTTCATGATACCCCAGGCAAGACTCTACATGAGAAAGATACACAGGTACTTGAAGTCTCTCTCTCTTTTTAAACACCGTTATTAACTTATAATGGGTGTTGTAGGCAAACCTACATTAACAGAAAAGAAAATAAACCATATTAACTTGTTTTACATTTACATGCATTTTACATAACATATCTTTTTATTGCCTTGAAACTATCATCTGGCCAACATTACATAATTTGCTAAATTCCTGCCTTCCTTTAAAACCTCACATCTCCTCCTGAACATTATTCTGTATGTATTGTTCCCACACTTTCTGTTTATTTATATTAAATTTGTCCTTTCTTTTTCGATAGATCCCTACCTCTTTTATAATATTCCGTACTTCAGATACAGTTGGTTTAGTCTTATTTCCATTTTGTAGTAACTGTTTTTTGGCAGCCAAGAGAATTGAACTTAATAAGGAAGGTGGCTTAAATACATGAAAGTTACTAATGGTTTTATAGGAAGACTGTCTAGAGGTAGTATTCCTTTTAATATTAATTGTAGATAGTCATGCGATTGAATTGACTATATAATGAGGTTTGTATGTGTTTTAGTATACATCTGATGAAGTAGCTTTACTATGAAAGTGCTTATGTACCTGGTTGTTCTACATTAAACAAAAGTTATACTGGAATTCCTTGCTGTCCTTGGATCCTTCTGCATTTTTTGTGTTTTTATGGTTGAAGTGTTTACCCTATAGCCACAAGATGCAGAGTTTGTTTCTCACATTGGGTAATTGGCTAGGCCTAAAATGACCCACAAGGATGGTTAACCTAGTATAAATCTGTGAGTCGGATGATGTACAAAGGTTCATAAGAAGTCTTATTTAACTTCTTGTGGCAACAGCTGTAAGTGTAGGACTACCATACACATGGTTCAGGGTTCAAATATAGCATATTCCATACACTAAGGGTGGGAGGTTGACATAATGGTTAATGTTATTTACCTTATAAGTACAAGATGCAGGCTTAAAATGGCCCGCAAGGGCAGTTAACCTAGTACCAATCTGTGAACCTTTGAAGGTGTTACTACGCCTAGTCAATTCATATCCTGTGTTCCAGCTCAAAAGAATCATTTCCTTCATTATAGCCATTTGCTCACCCAGTGTTTCTGACAAAATACTTGATAGGGAATTTTAAAAATCTGCCAACTCATTACACTCACAAAAAACATGTTCTCTGTTACCTCTAGCTTCCCCATCACACCTTCAGTATTTGCTGTCTACCTCAGGAAAAATTATTTGCTTGCTTGGGGTATAAAATACCTTTGCAAAGACTTCCATACAAAGATCCTAAACTTTCTGGACTTTGTTGCAAATTTGGGAGCCATACATATGTCCTCCCATTCTTGTAAACTGCGTTTCCAGTCTCTTTTCCCAATCTTTTTTTAACCTCCTTTGATTCCTGTAGTTATTATGTAAAATTGTATTTGCCTTACTAATTATCCCTTTTTAACAGCAACTTTTGTTTTAGATTCAGCTGAAAACTTGACCAGGGCATGTCTTTCATTTAAGATTTCCTTATCCATTTCTCTGTGTCTACACTCTGATATCAATCCCTGGTCGGAAAGGCAGTCCTTAGCCTGCAGTCCATAAGTCCTGTTAGCCTCATCCCACTCTGTTACATTTCCCCGTGTTATTTGCTGCCAATACTTTGGTTCCTTTACCACTTTTCTCCAATAAACTCCAGACCCTTCTTACCTGATTTTTTAATACCCCTAATCGCAGTCATCCTTCTTGACAAAATTTCCTTTCTCTGCTCCCGTGTTGGCTTAGATCTTAAAATACTTTCTGCTACTTTATGAATCTAATATTTTGAATGGTTATTATTCTACTTAAGGATCCGCATCCAAAATCCCATTCTCTGTCTCTGTTTCTTAACTTCCTCCCTGCTTCATCATCATCATCCCTTTCCATTTTGAATTAAAATCTTCTGCTTTTGTTATGCATATGAGCCTTAACTGTGTAGCTCTACAACATCCCTTCAAATCAGATAATCTTAAACTACATATTGAAAGGATCAAATTATCCCACTTAACTTTTGCCCTCTTTCCCTCCCAGATAAATTCCGTCAACTCTTTATTGTCCACAGCTTTTCCTTTGGTTGACTGAAGGGACAAAAATCATTGTAGTTGCTTGTGTCTTACTATCCATATCCATAAGCAAAAGCTTCCATTTTCTCAGTTTTTGTATTATATTTTAGTCTCTTCCTACATATACTTAGCTGCCATAACAGAACCATTTTTAATCCATACTCCTAAATACTTCATCTTACCGTCTCCCCATAAATATGAGTATTGCTGAACCAATTCCGGTGTGGGCACATAATGTACAGCTATAGTCTTTGTTTCGTCATCATTCATTTTATATTCAGAAGACCTAAAACTGTCTCAAAATGTTCCATAACACTGAGATATTTTTTTCTGGATTTATTAGGTGCAAAATATCATCATCTGCAAATAAATCCAAATTTTCTTGATTACCTTACCAGTTATGTCCTTGCATTTCTGAGTTCCTTATTTTCTTTGCAAATGGCTATATATGCAACACAAATAACAAAGGGGAAAGAGGACACCCCTGCTTCATTCCTGTGTTCAAACCCTCCCACTTTAATTCTTGCTTCTGATCTTTCATATATCTTCCTAATTAACATTATTATTGTATCAGGGAATGCAAATGCTTCCATTGCCCTGCTCATAAAATCCCAGCTTATGCTATTGAATGCTTTCTGTGCATCAAGACCCACTAATGACAGAGGTGTTTTCTTACATTCTGTTTCCCTTTGGATCACCATTGTTCAGTTAATGTTGTCAAATGTTTGCGTCCCCTCCATAAAACCACATTGAGCCATATCTGTCAATTTTAGCAACACCTTTGCCATTATTTTAGCTAGTATAGACATAAACACTTTATAGTCATGGTTTAAAATTGAAATGGGTCTATATGAAGATGGGTCTGATGGGTATTTACCATCTTTAGGTGATAAGAGCCACCATCGCTTTCTACCAAGAGGTTGATGTTTCATCTCCTTTTAGAATATTGTTAAATAAAATCTTCCAGATCTTTTTTCCTCTTCCCTCCTAACGTCCAAATTCCACAGGAGTGGCATTTATTCCTAGAGACATTTTGAAGATTGATTATGCATCACTATTTTTATCTCATTTCCTCCTATCTTAACTGCTAATTCTTGAGACTCATCTACGTCTAACCTTGGTATAATTAAGTCTTACACAAATATTTCCGTTTGTGCTTTCCTTATTTCCACATTTCTCTGCTTTATACAAATTTTCATACAAGTTCTGAAATATCTCAGTTACCTCTTCAGGATCTCTGGTTATTTTTCTTAACTCATTACAGCCAAGTGACATCTACAGGCGTTTCTGCAGTTACCTCCTACTGCTCCTCTAGGCGTCAAATATTACTTGTTCATACTTGCATTAATAATTCAAAACCATGCTACATACAAGGTATCAGAATGTTTTATCTTGAAGCATACATGATGGCAAACACAATTGTATTGATATTTGACCTATGTCAAATGACTGTTTGTTAGAATTGTATGGTGATAACTTCATTTTTTAATGGCTGAAGCCACGCCCACTGGGAGTTAAAGGTACACCATCAAAAGAGCTATACTGGAGGGAAAAAACAGTTTCATAAACGCATTCGGGTAGAATCCCTTCATCAGATGATAAAGTTAAAAAAGACATCAAAAAGGAGGGTAAATTATTGTATTTGTTTGGCTATGATGTATTATGTAAGATACAATGTCTTTTTAACTATCATCTGATGAAGGGATTCTACCCGAAAGCGCTTATGATACTGTTTTATTCATTGTTTTAATAAAGTGAGTTATTTTATTCTCAGCCTGGCAGTAACTGCCTTACTTTTTTTGACTATTTGCTATTTGGATTTTTGGCAGTACTTTTGGTGAAGGAGGCCGTTATTCTTGTTCTTGGTTATTGCCTAAGTTGCTGTGCTAAACGTTTTGTGCACTGGAGTTTTTAAAAAATAGTTGCTTAATAGCAATCTTTCTAAACTCATGCATATTATCCAGATACTCCCTTATTTTTTCCTTTAGCACTCGACATTTGTACTGCTACTTATTCTGTGGATTCCCTTTATTCTGCAATACTTTAACTTTTGTCAACTCCTCTGAGTAATTTCTATTGCTTCTTAACCATACCTTTCTCATTTATTTCTATCCTGTTCCACTTCTGAAGTTCTTTCTGTCTTCCCTAGTAACTCTCAAGTAATTTTCACTACCTATCCCTTAAATTCTTGTCTTTTTAACAGGTAGGTGGGAAGTGCCAATGTATTATATGTACTTTGTTGCACGCCAATTTTATCTTGGTTTGTATTGGTGCATAATCTGAAATAGTTGTATGTGTATCAAAGCTTTCAATCAAATGCACATGTTCCCGTGAAATATAATTGCTATCTAGTGTAGCCCAGTTATTGTACCTTGTGGAATGATATGTGAATTCTGCACAAGCTCCTACTACTGAATTCACATCTTCCATACCAAGTTTTTCAGAATTTTTTTCAGAAATCTACCCTATTTTGTTATCTCTTCTCTTCTAGGTACCCTGATACATCCTCACTATTGCAAATTAAGTTCCATTCTCCACATATAAGTAATGTTCCCTGCTGAAAGCAGATTGTCTCCCAAAATTTTCTTAAGCTCCATAGGAGCAGTTTTTGGTGAAATATTAATACATGCCAGAGTAATCCTCCCTTGCCAGTAGCTCCTTACTACCACAAATCTACCTTGATTGTCTTTTTCCCCCCGTCTTCTATCACTGTTGGAGCCCCTCTAGCAATTAGTATAATTGTTTCCCTTTTGGCGTCTAAAGTCTCTTTTGACCTGGCACCAGTATTCTTTGTTTTTCAACCCCAGTGCTAGGATTTGTCAGAAGAGAAATCCCTTCGTGTAAATAGCAAATGTTCCAAAATCCAGGTCTCCCCTTCTCCCTTCCTGTTGCAAAGCAGTCGGTCATGGCAGTCGCCTCAGACTTTACTTAAGGAGCAGTTACTGGAGTGTAAAATTTCAGTATGTGTGGGACACCAAGGACCAACTCAAGCACATAAATATTAAAGAAATGCTTCCCCTGATCAAGGCACTCAACTGTCTGAATCATCGTTGGTTCCTGGGTCCTCTTCTTGTTTTTGCAGACAATAGCACAGTCATGTGTTACATCAGCAAGCGGGAAGGGTGGACCAGGTCGTACCCCTTTTGCAGACTAAGCATGTGTGCTTGGGATATAGCTTCACAGCACAATCTCACTCTTCAGGTGTCCTACATTCTGTCATTGCAAAACCGTGTGACAGACAAGATGAGCAGGGCAAAGGCAGACCCACAAGAATGGAAACTGGAACAGGGGGTCTTCCAAGATTTGATCCATTTCTGGGGAGTTCCTCAAGTAGATCTATTTACCTCCTCTCTGAACAATCAGCTGGCAGGATTCTGCTGAAGGAGACTGTGCAAGAAGGCCTGTAAGTCAGATGCCTTTTCCTTTCCTTGGACAGGAATGGTCCTATATGCTTTTCCACCCTTTCCACTAATGTTCAGGTTACTTCTGATAATTTGGACTCCCTTTTGACACAGGCAACAGGGGTCATCTTTTCTTTTATAAATGACCAGGGGCAGTTTACCACTAGTTTCCTCACAAAAGGGATCTACTCACACATGATCAGGGTGTTTAATACACCACAACCCCAATCAACTTCAACTGACTGCCTGGATGATAGAGACTAATTCCCTTTAGACACCTGTTTACTAAGGACATGCAGCAGGTGCTAGTGGAAACAAGAAAGTCTGGTACTAGAAAGTTTATGTATCAGCAAATGGAGAATGTTTTCTAGATGGTGCCAACAACATAACCAGCACCCATTCAGGGCTAGCTGTTCAGTGGTTTTACAATGTGTGTGAGTTATTATCATATGGCCTTTCTTACTCCTCCATCAAGGTTCTTCTGTTTGCCATTTCAGCATGGCTGCCCATGTATCCTCTTTCAACGCATTCTCATTTTTAAATATTTTTCAAAGGGGTTATGATAGAGGCTACCAAGAAAGTCAGTGGCCTCTCCTTGAGATGTTAATTTTATGTTGGAGAAGCTAACTGTTTGAACCAGCTAATCTGCCTGATTTCATCTGTCTGCCATTTCAGCATGCCTGCCCTTTTATCCTTCTCTTTCAGTACATTCTTATTTTAAAATATTTTTCAAACAGGTTTTGCATAGATCCTACCAAGAAAGCCAGTGGCCTTTACTTGAGATATTAATTTTGTGTTAGAGAAGTTAACCATTTGAACCAACTAATCTGTCTGACTTGATGTTCTTAACATGGAAAACAGTTTTACTGATTGCTCTGACCTGTCTAGACATGTATCTGAGCTGCAAGCTATTATGGTGAGTCAGCCATATTTCATGTTAGTCAGACAGGATTTTTTGAGAACTAATCCTTCTATTATACCTATGGTATGCATGCTTACTTTAAGCCAAACTATCTATCTCCCCACCATGTTCCTTCCTGAGCATAAAAACGAGAGTGAAGGGATACTCCATACTTTGGATGTCAACAGATAACTCTTGTACTATCTTGACAAAAATCTTTCAGAACTTAGGATCAGTTCATTTTTTGTGAAGGCAAGAAGGGACAACCTGTGTCAAAACAGACTGCTTCAAGCCCCCCTGCATCCCCCACACCCCTGCTACTCTATTTATATATACTATAACTCCGAGGTCACACTAAAAAGACAAAGACACTAAACCCACCACTATATACTCTGTATTCCCCTTGCACAAACACACACCACATACGTACAAACACCACCACTCTCAACACTTACACATTCACACTCTTACATACCTACCGTAACCTACACCTAAAACTTCCCAACACACTTAAATACACTCAAATCCCTACCCAAAACCCTTAGAAAAACAGTATTTACCTAAATCTCCACATATATCCACACAGTGGCAGGCAAATCATATCCCACAACACATCGCACCATACAACTAGAGCAAATCCCACATACCGCTCCACCACAACTGCGAATTCGACACTTCGAATTTGATCAAGTGCAGATTCACTCAATCTGCACTTTTGACATTTTCATCTCGAGATACTGAAATTCGAGATTTCAGTATTTCAAGATAGTAAAGTGCTTACATATATATGTGTATAAGTCATTATAAGCTTGATTTCTCCTCTACATCTAGATCAGGCTTTGTTAGGACCATTCTCTAGGGCCTACAGGACCCTTCTCCCTCACAAATGTAATAAGTTCAGTTGTATAAGTAAACTTGCATTAACAATAGATGTTCGAATCATCACTGCTGCAATAGCCACTCCGTCCCTCTATCCACCTCATTTCATTGTGTGCTGTTTATGCCAAAGTGTGAGTACTTTTTTTTTTTCTTTTTAGCATTGACCTTTCAGGGCTCGGCCTCTGTCTCTTTTGGCATGAAAGCTCTGAAGGGCTTGGCACTCAAACCTGTCTTTTTTTATTCAGCTCAGCGCAAGCTGACTGATGGTTTGGATGTGTGGAAGGTGCCCTGAAGCTTTGGAAGCTGGCCAGCTGCTGTATCTATGGCAGGATATAACCCATATAGCTAAGGCTACCGCAGCAATGATAATTCAAACATCTACTGTCATGGTAAGTTTACTGTTAGGAGCATGTATTTACTCAGAAGATATTGTTACCTTGAAAAGCCATCCAAAACACAATTGAATGTTCAGCAGGAAGGTCCAGAATGCAATTAACTGTAGAATTGTGTTATGTTATTAACATTCCTGGATTACTTGCTCTTTGCTGCCTGGACTTTCAGTGTTACCCAGTCATTACCTGTATCCGTCTCTACTAGTTTCCCTAAACAATCGTGTCTTAATAATTTGGCTTATTTTCTATAGTATTCTGCCTTCTTTATGTCTTTTTCCTGCTCATCCTTCAAGTTTGTCTTCCATTTAACTTTTCTGTCCACTCTATAATAGTTTTGTATGCATTTATGTTATCTTCCATGCCATTTTTCCTGTTTATAGCATTTTTTCTCCATCCTTTCTTCCTCTTCATTCACATACTGCTAACTATGCTCTGCTTCCTTTCACTTAATTTTGACTGTTTGGTATGATCCTGCATCTTCACTGTTCTCTCTAAATATTCACCTTATAGCCATTTTCTCTGCCCTGTTTCCTTATCATTACTGTTTTCCAGTGTTTAGTACTGCCTTTGTTTTTTGCTTCTCCCTTTTCTCCTTCTAATACTATCTTTTGACTTGCAGTATGAGAACTAATGCATTGCACACTTTGTAGCCTTTGCATAATGTAATGTTTATAACTGATCACTCTTCATTCTTTTCATCTACAGTTAGCTTATTGCCTGTTAATGACCTTTTATATATATATATATAACTATGTTTGTCCTCTTCCAGTTTGTTCTATAAAAATACAGTTCATTTTTGTGTATAATCATCAGCAGAATGCTGTTATATGGTTGTTATGGTTATTGTAAGTGTGCTCTTTCCAGCTGTGTTTAGTGATCAGCAGATTAAATCATCTCATGTCTTCCAAAGTGTTTGTGTATTATAAACATGACCTGGTTTTATTACATGAAGTTTAATGCTTTGGTCTTCTATTTTTCTGAAACATTTGAAATTTATAAGTATTTGTCTTAATCTTAGATTGTGTGCCCTTTAAGTGACATTTATTCAGTATTAATCATTGTTCTATTTCAGGTAAGCAACACAAGTGATTCTATTCTTCCAAGCAGACCACCCCCAGCTCCTTCTTCAAGAGCTACTATCAGTCCATTAGTTCATATGTTTACTGTTCCACCTGAATCACAGAAGAGAGCAGAAAATACTCAGAACAGCCTGCCACGTAAGTTAAATACACAACACATGCCTTAATGCTGTCATGTTAGTTTAATGCAGCATTTTGAAAGTGATGCTGTCATCTTCCCTTGGGAGGTGCAAGCCTATTTCAGAAAAAGCCAATGAAGCTCATATAATGTGTAATTTAAAGTTTAACTATGCACTATTAATTTTATGTAGCACTGGAATGACTGTAGAATACATACTCATAGGTGTGTGTGGGGGGGGGGTGAATATCTGTGTATATATTGCTTTGAGGGGTTACTCTGCTTTTGTGCAGTGTACATACATTTTTTTCTTTGCATTGAGAGATCCAAAGTCAGTATTTGATAACTAGTTAAGACTCAAGGAATTATTCTTTAAATCAATGCATTTAAAGTTGTAGTGTATATGAGTGAAATAAAATTTAAAAGGGCGGCAGTACTGAAGTGTAGTTAGGGTGGGGCAAAGAGGGCATCTCCTGGGCACTAAGTGTTGGGGGCATGATTGTAAGCACCAAAAATTTTTTTAACTCTTCATATTGTCAGTAGGATGTGAGGGCATGACAGAGATGATGTGCACTAGTCAGAAAAAGGACTTTTTTTTCTTTTGCTCTTCAACTTAATGTTGAGGGGCACAAAACTGAGGGAGTAGCACTGGATGGCAGATGAGCCAGGCACAGCTCTGGGCCTCCTAATCTTCATGTATTACAGCTTGTTGAGTAAGCTGCGGATTATGGTTAGCCATGATCTAGTTCCTTCAGTGTTATATTAGAACTGGTTTATATCTGCCCCCCCCCCCCATTTGACATTTTGTGATCTTTACTGCTTTAAATAACTAGAGCTTTGTATACAGCCAACCTGCCATATCAAAGAAAACATAAAACAGTTCAGTGTTCTGCTGACTAGCCTCAGCCTTTGCTGCTTGTTTTATGCTGTTGTATATTGTTATTTAAGGTCCTGAAGAAGAGGCAGGTGCTGGTGTGTTGTCTTCTAATAATCTCTTGCGTCAGTGTATCACAGATTTGACTTCAGTCTTTCCCCTTCATGTGCATCATTGGTATTGTTTTCCATTGATGGCATGTTGGGCTTCCATGTATGCATTGTTAGGGGAGGTGTACCCTTACAGTCCCATTAGTTGAGCATTGTGAGGATCATTGCTTCTGGACTTGTATCTCTCCATTTAATCATGCCCAGGCAGAGATTACTATCAAAGTGTTTTCAGCAGTCGGGCATCCCCTAGTGAGTGAGGTGGAAGTCTTGAGCTGTGGATATTAGAGGGCAGCCTGGCTATAACATGACCAGCTTGTTTACTCTGTCTTCTTTTTTGGCCACATGAGTAATTTAGGTCAAATTTGCTGTTTTACTGCATTGTTTTATGTTTTGTTTTTCATAAATCTCTCTAAAATTGACGGTGACCCAGACTGTAAGTAAAGTTGGTAATTTTTTTGAGGATACATAATAATCAGTGTTTTTAATTATTTGGAGGTTAAGTTATATATCCTTGAAAAGTCGCCAACGCATGGTCTTGTGGCTGCCACTCATTCCAAAGATCTTTTCCTGTGCTTTGTCATTTGGGCTGTGGAATAGAATTTGAGATTTCTGTTGACTATGCTATATTTAATAAAACACGTGTTATGAGACAGAAGAATTTTAGTGTCTTTCATGAATGCAAACTGTTGTATGATTTTTCCTCTAGTACTCTTTCTTTCTGTTAGCTGTTTTTTTCTAATATATCATACATTTTGATTTTAAACATAGAGTTTCCCCAAAACAGCAAAAGTTAAAAACAGTGGAACCCCTTGAATTGTCTGAGGGGCAAGACAGGGATAGTCTTGCTCCTCTTCATCCAGGTGGTGCCACTGCTTTTCTAGACAGTTAAATTTCATCTATCCTCTTCCTTCAAGGAAGCCCCCTCTCTTACAACTACCTGTATTTTTCAGAGAGATACAGATGGACTTGATAATATTTCAGGGCAACCTGTCTTGGCCAAGCAACATAAATTCCAGAAGGTAAATTTTGATTACATTTATTTTGGCAGAAAGAAAATCTTGTGCCCTGAGCATCAGTGGAAAGACACCTTGTTCAGGCCCTACTTTGACTCCAGAGCCTGCCTTTGTTTCTCTTGTTCCATTTAAGTTTGTATTTCCTACTGTTATGGTGCAGAAATATGGCTGAACAGTAACTGACCCTTTTCTGTAAAGGAACACACTTATTCAGTTCTCAGATGTATAAACAGAGTCTAGCACTGGTTTCCTGAATGTCAGAGGCTTGAAGAAATGCAGTACAAAAATATTTTGATCTTGGGATGATGGCTACATCCAGTTTCAGAACTAAAAGCAATCCATCTGCCTCGGGTAAGGTTTTGGAGAGAAAGAAGGAATCCCTCAACTCTTTCATCACATTCTGAGGGTAGGGTGGAGGGTCATAAGTTAACCAACTCAGATTAAATCTCTCTCTGTAGGTTGTAATGCTAGTGATTATAATAAGGATATGTTTGTCTTTGAAGTCCCTTCTACAAGATGTTCTTTTGGTAACGCAATTTAACAAGAGTATGTTAAGTGATTAGCAGGAAGGTTTAGATGCGTCAGACTTCTAAACTGGACCAGCCCAAATCTGTAGATGTACTGTCATTCATTGACTAGAATCATGACATGGTGGAAGCTGGAGCCATGTCACCTAGCCCTAAATAAAGACACAGACACATTTTATATGGTATTAGAGAAGAAAAGCTGTTTATATAGGACTCTGGTTGCTTATCCTGCTGCTATAGAATTCACGTCTAACAAAGGGCCAGACATGACCTCTGCATTAAGACCCTTACTATTGGGCACAAAGCAGGATGCTTAAGATATTTGGGCAAAATTGTTTGGATTGTGGCCACTGTGGGTGTCAGAGCTATTAATTACCTGACCCATGTTACACAATACCACTTTGATACTGTACAAAAAGTGGTGATATCGGTAAAGAAATTTTCAAATTTGTTCTGAAGTCAAGTCAGAGAATTGACAGTGTGAGATCAGACATGGTGAAATGTGGTTATGATGCAATCATTTCATGCCTTCATGCTGATAACTGTGGTTTTATAAGAAGACATGCGTAACTAAGGACTCAGCTGTGTCCCAAGATGGAAGAGCTGCATTACTGAATGCAACTTTTGACAAGGCTTTTCTCCTTGGAATCCCTTCTCAAAATATTTGGTAACATTTAGAAGAAACAGCAACAGTTTTGCAAAGTGTTAACATTTAGATTAAGAGTTTAGAAAACATTAACAAAAATCCCCCCCTCCAAAAAAAAAAAAAAAGAAAATAGCCACTTGTAGAAAACAAAGCAGACAGAAGTAACTTTGAAACATGAAGCAGTTTCAAATAAAACAGCAGACGAAGTGGGAGAGGGCAGGACCATAGCAAGGAAGTCCCTTCACTGCAGGATAAATTTCAGATGCAACTCCTTCACACACCCCCAGCTCCTTGACCACTTGCCCCCCCCCAGCTTCTTCACCTCTTGCCCCCCCAGCTTCTTCACCACCTGTCCCCCAGCTCCTTCACCACCTGTCCCCCAGCTCCTTCACCACCTGTCCCCCAGCTCCTTCACCACCTGTCCCCCAGCTCCTTCACCACCTGTCCCCCCAGCTCCTTCACCACCTGTCCCCCCAGCTCCTTCACCACCTGTCCCCCCAGCTCCTTCACCACTTGTCCCCCAGCTCCTTCACCACTTGTCCCCCCCAGCTCCTTCACCACTTGTCCCCCCCAGCTCCTTCACCACTTGTCCTCCCAGCACCTTCACCGCTTGTCCTCCCAGCTCCTTCACCGCTTGTCGCCCAGATCCTTCACCACTTGCCCCCCCCCCCAAGCTCCATCACCACTTGTCTTTGCCCGTGTCATAGGTTCATAGGTAAGTACTACGCTTGCTGCCCTTGTGGGCCATTTTAAGCCTAGCTAATTTCCCCTTTTGTGCTCAAATTAATATGTCTCATTTGGTTAAAGATTTGCCTTATCCATCCCATGGTCGATAATTATATATTATCCCTATTGAGAATAACCAAGATCATACCATAGATAATTTCAGGAAACCCACACATGAGATAAATCATGTAGGGGCTGCCACAGTCCATTTGTAGTACAGGGTGCAAGAGGCATTACACAGAGTTTTACATAAACCCAGTCCCACAACATATCCCTTCTAAACATCACGTTGCCTTGACAATTCCAGCTATGAATTAGGCAACAGAGTGACATCAGTAAGTGGAAAATGGAGACAAGTGTTTTTGAAGGTTTTTTTTTTTATTCAAATGAAAGAAAAACAATGGAGACCTTCCCTAGACCTGTCAAATCTGAACTGACCCTGTAAGCTGCCAGTTTAGTGATTTTGAGCATATAGGGTGTCCATTTTCATATTCCTTTTTTAAAATCTTATAGAATATTTCTAAATTTCAGTGAGGGACTCCCATTTTTCAATGCAGTGCAATGCCTTATTTTTGGCCTATCTACTACACCCACAGTCTTAACATAATACTTATTGCACACATGAGATTAAAGAAAATTCATCTTTACCTTTATTTATATGATTGCATGTTTCAAGTAGAATTATTGGGGACCTTGCATGCTGTACTTCATCAGACTGTGCTATGTTTTCAGTACCTAGGTATGAGTGCCAGGTCCGATGTCCCCTCAAAGAGATTTTTGGGGCTGCAGTGAACACAAGGACTTTTATTACCTCTGTCTGATGGGACAGGATTCAAATTATAGAATTTTTCATTCAGACAGTGAAAGAAGTTCATTTTACAGATAGAACACCTGAATATACAGGGGTTCATGCCCTTCTCCATTCTAATGGTTCTGTATAAAGTACTACATATGAAGGTACTTCATTAGTATGTGAAGATCTTAAGGGCTCTGTAGGATCAACCAGTCTTCTTTTCATGCCATTGCTGACAAAGGAGTTGCAGTGCTGCATCCATCAACCCATCTTTGAGCCAAGGTTAAGTTTATTACCCCCTGTCCCAAACCAGAGGTTAACAGTGAGTGCCTTGAATTATGTTATATTTCAGAAGCCTACTTTCAAAAATTGTAAGTACCAGGGGACTTATTCTTTGTCTCAAAGGAAGAAGTATTAAAGTGAAAAGGAAGAAATGATCTTCTTGATAATCTCTGTAACCAATAGTGGATCCAGAGCGCACATCGTTTGAGGAGCTACAGATCACGAAATGTGAATGTCCATAGTCACTCTACTTAGCCCCACTTCTAGGTGGACTTGTATATTATTTTCCTTTCATGTTCTTCATATTTAGAATAGCACATGTGAAGCTGTAAACATTCATTTGCAGAAAGTAATATGCCTTTTCTTATCACTGTTGCAGTAGTCTTTACAGATGGAATATCCTGCCAGTGATAGCTGAACATCCGGCCAGCATACCAAACAAAGTCCTGTCTCCTTCCAGGTGCTGTATGTAAGATGGATGTCCTATGTATAAGGTACATAAGTGATATATGAGTACCTAATGCTCAGAACTTCTTTGTCACTAGTCCAAACTCTTTTTCTGAATTTGGTCTTTGGGTCATTCGCAAGTTGTTTCAGCTGCCAAGCCTTGACAAGATAAGTGCCCACATTGGGGGTCTTTTCCTTTCATTTTTACTTCCTTTTGTGGATTTATCTTTACACGTCATTTAGGAATGGAAAATGCAAATTTGGGAGGCAGATTACCCATAAAGATAGACACAAGTGCCTTTTGTGTGTGTGTGTGTGTGTGTGTGTGTGTGTGTGTGTGTGTGTGTGTGTGTGTGTGTGTGTGTGTGCGCACGCATCTCACAACCATACCCAGTATGAGATTTGTCAGGCATTTATTCCAAAGACTTTGCAGTCCTTTGTCATCCCTTTCTACTTATTTTGAGAATCAAGTGTTTTAAGCTTTTGGGCCAGGCCATCCCAGACTTCAGGTGTCAGTTAAACAGGAGTCTAAGAAGGCGCACATTGAGTATGCTGCTATCCAGCCTCCTGTAGACGTCTCCATCAGGTTGGATGAAAATCCTGAGGACTGTCTGGTGCTGGTGTCAGCTCTCTCTGCTGCAACTTAGTTGGAGGCTGACATGAGACTGCCTACTCACACATCTGCTGAGGCTGTACCTACATCTGCTGTAGATGTGGTGAGGAGAAACTGAGGCTGATTATATCTGAGTGGGATTACCCAGACACTAGTTAGGGAGTCTCGCAGGTTAGGGTTGATGTTACCATGCAAAAGAAACAAGACCAGACATGTAGCTCCTGTGGTAAAGCGTCATCACAAGAAAAGGCAGGATTTCATACAGTGCCTTTTTAATGCCCTTATGGCTTTAAAGCCATGTCAAGGCTTGGCTTTTCCTTCCTCTGTTCCTTAGCCCTACTCCTCCTAAACATCATAGGAAGTGTGATTCCCCTGAATTGTTAGATTCAGACTCTGGGGAAGAGTCCTGTGCTTACTCTTCCCAACTCCATTCTCCTGGGGCCTTAGGGTATGAGGAAGAAGATTCTTTTTCTCTAGATTCCCGTATGAAAGAATTATCCTTTGGGGATACTGTGTTATGTATGATGGAACATTTTAAATGAGATTGCTGATGTCCAAAAAGATAGTGTGAGCTCTTGCAAATTGACCCCCCCCATCATTCTACAGTCCCCCTTGTGTGTTTTTGTGTTAGATGCTTTGGTGAACACTTTCTCTGTGGCTTCTCAAACCGCTGATGCCCAGCCTCCTACTCCAAAGAAGCCTGATATGTTTTATAAAGTTCCTAAAGACCAGCAATTTTTGTATGAAAGCCCTTCTTCTAACCGGCTGTGATGCCCTTAGTTACTGACACATCATCTGAAGTTTACCCTCTGACATGGACTGTTGTGCTGTGCTCTGATATTGGGGGAAAATGTATGCTTCTCCCACTTTAGCTATCAGGGCAATTAATTAATTAGATATGTGCTGCCTATTCTGTCTCAAGTTGGAGGAATTCTGACTGATTTGCCCAATTCTGAGGCAAAGTCTTCTGCCATTTCCTTGTTGGGCACTGCTTCTCAGGTGTATTATGATGCTGCTGATGCCTCCTGTAGAGTAGCCACTTCAGGGTCTATGAGGAGAAGGTACTCTTTGTTATGCTAACAGGATCTCCTTGATGATATTGGGTCAAAGCTCCTCTATTCTCCTTTAGATAACCAAAATCTCTTTGAGTTAGCCGTGACTGAGTTGTTAAAGACCCTGCAAGACAAAAGGAAAGTTATGCAGGATCTGAACAAATCTTTTGGTTTCCTGTCCCTAGGTTCCAGAGAAATCACCTCTCCATGTCTTCCTTTGCCCAAAGGCAGCGAAGACAGCCTTCTATGTGTAAAAGGCCCTAAAAGAAGGTATTTTCAAATAAATCTTCTCAGGGTTCCAAAACTCAAAATCCTCCTTTCTCTGGCAAATCTGCTTCCAACTGGCATTTAGCCAGTTTTGTGTCTCAGCCAGGTTCATCTTTCCCTCTGATTAACTGTGTCCTTTCCTGTTTGGCAAGGGATAACCACAGAATCCTGGGTACTTTGCGTTACTTAGAAGATTATTTTATGGTTTGGAAGTCCCTGGGTCTTCTCCATCCTCCTCTTTGCCAGTTCATAGGATCATAGGAGATTACTAGGCTAATGGCCCTGGGGCCCTTACAAGTCTAGCCAAGAGATTATTATCAAAAATAAACCTCAATCAGCACTTGTCACTCCTGTCAGTGAGGGACACAGGTGAAACCCCTGGGACAAATTTGTGGTTTCCCATCCACTCATCAAGGTTGCTCTTGAAGAGGGTCAGCAAGGTGCTCTATTTGACGTGTATGGGAAGTCTATTCCAGAGATGAGGCAGCCTCTGGGAGACCAACCTATTTCTCCAGCAGGTTTTGTTAATGTCACATATTAGATTCAGATCTTTTGAGCGGGTAGTGCGTGAGGAGTTACAGATATGAAGCATCTGTAGTAAGGCAGGGTCCGAGATTGACTTGTAGGCAAGACACAGATATCACCCCTGAGCAATGTGCATGATATCAAGTAGAGTGATAGTGATTTGAGCCTGTCTGCATAGGACAGGTGTTGAAGGCCATGGATTCTCTCTGTGAGGTATTTCAAAAGCCTTTCTACTTGCTGCAGATGTTTGGAGAGGTACATCCCAAATGGGGTGTTCTACTCAATTATTGGTCTAATGAGGGAGAAGTATAGAGAGGTAATGACCTCCTTTTTTCTGGATGCAATCCCTTTACTTATGAGATGAACCAAGTAAAAGGTCTTACTGACCTCCTTTTTCCTCTAATTTTGCAAGATATTTTAATGAAGGGAACCATTCGGCCCACCCCACCCCCCCATTGAACAGGTTTTTTATTCCAGGATATTTCTGGCTCCCAGGAAGGAGTCTCTGGGCCTATTCTGGAGCTTTCTTTCCTCAGCACTTTTCAGAAGGTTCCCTCCTTCAGGATGCTGTCTCTTCAGTCTCCCTCTTCTGCATGCTGCTTCCTCATGCTTTCCTGGTGTGACGGAGTTATTTTTATTTTTTATTTTATTTATCTTTTTGATGACCATGTTAGTCCTTATTTTATTTATCTTTTTGTTGACCGAGTTAAGCCTTTTTTCAGGGGAGACCCAAGGTGGTATTTATACTACTAGGACAAATTTGGCCAGGGCATCAGAGAAATTCCCCTACTCATCATTGTTGCAAGTGGGACCAGTTTTACAGGAGCACTTCCTATTTGTGTTCCAGGTGCAGAGGTAGCCCAGAGAAACAGAGAGGCAGATGGAGAGAGAAGGAGATGATAGGTGAAAAAAATGGAGAAGTAAGCAAATATTGAGACCACAGAATGTGTACAGGATTCTGAAGAGATCTTTCAAAGAAATCTGTGTGATGAAGATGAGTCAGCAAATGATGTCTGTATAATTGCAATCTTTTAATCCTGAGGGTTGTAGGATGATGCACTTAAAGAAATTGTGATGCAGAGTGAGCCAGAAAATAAAGGAGATGTTTCTTGGGGAGACATTATGGAGAAAATATGAAAGGATGATGCAGAGGCAATCCTGAAGAATAGTGCACAGATGGAAAAGAAAACGTGCAGAGAAAGTAAAAAAATCCAGAAGGGGAGTAGCAAAAAATAATGCAGACAAAAATGAAAAACAGAAGTATGTGGTAAGGATTCAAAGTAAAGAAGACAAAGAAATGGACAAGTATGAAGTGTGAGATAATATAATAGTTCCTTCGTGTATAAAAGCATATGAGGTAAGAACATTTATTCTTATTAACAAAGAGACATTTTGTGACATTATAATTGGGATTGTTTTCCTATGGAAATTTTTCTTGGAGAATGTGAAAAAAAGAAAAACTGTAACCCATGGAATCTTTATATGATAAAAGCATTTAACAGGGAAATAACCTTCTTCTATGTCATTGAAAGGAAGTTTGACAACTTTATGTAATGAAGTACTGGAGATTGCAAAAGTTTACAACAAAGGTGGTTTATGAACTGGTGGCTGAGATTGCAATATTGTGTTAAAAATAGAAAGAGAAAACAAATATACATATACCAAACATGATAAATGTGGAGGAGAATAAGGTTGTTGTAAAATAATGGGGACAACCCAAAACATGTTTGTGTGTGTGTGTAACTGTGATAAAAGAAGATGTTATATATTTGGGGAAATGGGACATGCAAAAAAGTGCATTGAAATGCTGTAACAAAATTGGACAGTTATGGATGGATTACATAAATGAAAATGAGTAAGGAAAAAGAAAGAAGAAATTTTAGAAGTACTATAAATAGAAGAAAAAATATCTGAGAAAAAAAGAAGACATAGAAGAAGGTTCTGAAATAAGTGATGCGGAAGACATAAATTGGGAGTTAGTAAAAGAAAAAAAGAATTCTGTTGGTAAAAGGGTAAAGGGCAGAAGAAGAAAATTTAAAGGGATAAGTAGAAATGACAAAAAAAGAGATGGATGAAAAGAAGATGTAAGGTAATTATTGTGGGTTAGTGTAATGGTAATTTGTTTGAATCACAAAGCTAAGGTACGGTGTTTGATTTTTCACTTTTGGGAAGGAAATTAGCTAGACTTTGAATGGCATATTAAGAAGCCTAGTAATTAGCTATGAACTTACGAAACTGTAAATCTAAGGAAAATGGAAAAATGAACATTTTAGAGTGCTTTCTGTAAATATAAGAGGAATAAGGATTTTGGAGTAGTGTAGTACATGTGATATAGATGTAATTATATTAGATGACAGAAGAATTTTAACAAACTGAGAAAGATTACAAACTGAGAAGCTATGGGGAGGAAAGCTAATCCAGAATTTAGGAAATGAGAAATGTTCTGGAATAACCATGTTCTGTAGAAATACAGTAAAGATATTACATGTAACTATAGCAAACATGGGGGGATTAACCACTGTAGATTTAAAATGGAAAGAACAATCTGTGTGTATATATATTGGTTAATTATTCAATATAGATGTATCTGAAGTGGTCTGATTTGTATTCAGATGAAAACGTTGTGTTTCTACTTTGTCAGCATTAATACTATTAAAGTAAGAAGTTTGTTTTTAACATCCACAAGCTGTTTGGTTTTCCTTCCTTTCTTGTATAACTGAAATATATTATTTTATAGTATCAGAAGATTTAGTTCTAGGAAAAGGGAAGGTAGTTGAAACAGGATTTTCTGAACATCTTGCAATATGGCTAGAAGTAAAGGAGAACAAGGAACATATAAAAAATTGGCAAAGGAGTAAAAAGGATAAATGAGAAAGCATGGAATGAAGAAGGGAAGACATTAGTAATACAGTTATGGAAGGATCATATTACTATGAAAACATTTTATTAAAATTGTTCTGAATGGTGGATGATATTTAAGGAAAGGTATAAAAAATGTTTTTTACATTGGCACTATGATATGAGAAAAGTAGAGAAAGAAAAATATAAAAGCATATACTGATGCATTGGAAGATTTATAATATAATGATAGAAAGTACTTTGACAAAGAAAAATAATCGTATGAATGAAATCAAGAAAATATACAAGAATTGTTATATAAACAGTGATATTTTTTACAAGGAAAAAGAGAAGAGTTATCAAGTTACTTAAGCGGATTAGTAAAGGACGATGGTAGTGTAATAAGAGAAGTAAAAAAATGTAAAAGGAGAAATAAAACTCAGGAAACGATTATGAATAGCGTAGTACAACGTGTGCAAAAACGTTTAAAGAAAATAGAAGCTAGTGAAAAACATATGAAGTAAAAAGTTAATAGAAAAAGAAAATAGAGTTGGAAAAGGAGATTTCTTCGAATGAACTAAATAAAGTTTTATGACAAGTAAATAAGATTTGGCTACAAGCCCCAGATGGAATAGGGTATGAAATGTATAAAAATTTAAGAAATTAGCAAAAATATTTTTTAAAGATTTTGAATTAGTGGTTAAATGAAGGTTTTATGTATAAAGAATTATGTAGTGGAATACTTAAAATCATATGGAAGAAGGAAGATAGAAGACAATTAAAAAATAAATTTCAATAGTATTGATTAATAATGATTATATGATCTCTATAAAAATAATACAAAAGAGATTTGAAACTAAAATGAAGAATATTATAGAAAGCAGTGTGTTTAATATAAAGGGGAGGGTGGTCAAGAATTATTTATGATAGAGAATTTGTGGATGATGTTCTGAGTAGAAAAGAAGTAAAAATCATGATAGCAGGCTTTAATAAGGAATTTGATACAATTGAAAATTAATCTTAAGGGAAAGTTAAGAAATTATGTAAGTCAGCATATAGTAATAATAAAGTAAAAATACTTGTAATTGTCTGGTTAAGCTAATAAGTACATATAAAGAGTGGTGTAAGACAGGGATAGCCAATGAGTTGTATACTTTTTGCATTAGTTATGAATGTGATACTATGTGAAATAAATCACAAAATGAAGCAGGTGAGATATATAACACCTGAAGGGTTAAGAATTCCAGTATTGTTAACATATGCAGATGATATTATAATAATTTCAAAAAATTAATACAAAAAGTAGTAATTTGCACAAGTGAGTGTATAGAAGTGAAATAGATGGCTTTAAATAAAGAGAAAAGTAGTGGTTTAGGTGATGCAGTAATGATAGGGGATATATATTTTACAGTTAATTAAATGTCTGTGTTAGGTATAAAATCTGGTAATACAGATGTAAGTAGAATTAATTGGGAAAAGCAACAGAAGAAATAAAGCAAACCTGTCTTTTCTAGAGAAAATATAAATTATCATTCAAAAAAGGCTTATTTTATAAACAGTACTGATGGGGGAAAATGGCATACCTAGCAAGTGTATTTATGTTGCCAACAGTGTTTGAAAAGGAATTATTGCAGATAATGTTTTCATATATATGGGGTTCTCGATTAAACATAGTAAAAGAGTAGTTTTGTATGTAAATAAAGAAAAGGCATATTTGGAGTTAATTAACCCAGTGGTATATGCTGCAAAGTGGATAAATGAAAAAGATGAGAGTAGTAGTAAAATTGTGTAAATATAAGTATGATCAATTTTTGTGCTATGGCAAAAAAGATAGTGTATACATGAAGAAATAAAATGTTACCAAAGAAAATATTTTTGTGTAAAATAAAAATTGATGACATAGAAAAAGACAGAAAAGCATGGTATAAGAATGTAATGATGAAACATTACCATGTAAAACCATGGGAAAATCTAACAGATAAAAACTATAAAAATAAGAAGCTTATGGTGTAAACAGAAAGTAGAATGTCAAGATTTTCTGTGGACACTGGTAGTAGATAAATTGCTAGTAAAACAAAATATGCCTAATATAATGGACTCATTGAATGCCTTTAGTGTCTGTCTGAAAAGTACAGTTGTACAGGATCTTACCATAATAGGCGATGCCCTACTTCTTACTTGTGTCCTGCATAGCTCTACAGCAGCAGAGAGAGAAAAGGGAGACTTTGACTGGATTAAGTACCTCTGTTTTGCTTTTTATTGCTTATTTTCGCTAGCCGCACTGTTTCCACACCCTAAGTAAAAGATGGTCACCTTCTGTGCACCCTTCTGGTATTAGATTGCAATGGAAGTTAAAGGTCAAATGACCACAGTGAGATAGTTCAAGTAACTGCTGTCATGCATAATTAACAACATACATATATATATATATATATATATATATATATATATATATATATATATATAGAATGCCTCATCACACCCACCCCCAAAAGACAGCCAATTTGTTTATACTCCTGTGATGTTAGACTGGGACAAAAGTGAATAAACTCATTGCTACAGTAACATATTTCAGTTTGATGCTGTTAGACATGTATAAAAGACATTCCTCCTTACCCCTACCCTCAAAAAAAATAGCCACCCATATACATGTCAGTTTGTGAGAAAAGTGGAGACACATAATGATCACAGTAATGTATTTTAAGTTGTTCTAAACTGTACATTGACACTTGACAAGCTATAGTCACCTTCTACAAACTTGTATGCGTGTCAGGAAAATATTCTTTGTAGCCCTCACATAAGCTAATGCAACCTATTGTGCACACCCCTGACCAGGTCTGGTTTTAGTTGAGATGAAACGTAGGGCAGAGGAGGATGATGATGGAGTACACTACCAGGTTTGTATCAGAAATCCCATTATACAGCTGGGGTGTGTGGGGCTGCTAGGACCCCAGAAGCTCTGAGCATCTAGATGCTCTGCAGTGCATTTCTTGCCTTATTTTTTGAAAAGTAATTAATTAACTGTTTTTTCTGCTGCTATCCATAATAGTGTGCCCTCCCAGTATTGTGCGTGCATTTATAGTTAAAATTAATGATGATATTTTTCACACATGCAAACACTGACATTGTCCCTGACAAGCCAGGCCTGTCTGACGACACACACACTGCATGCTTACAAGCAAGCAGATTGGAGGAACACCATCAATGTGGTGTCAGTTGAAACCACAGCACCTGGATAAAATGCACACAAGACAAGAAGGGCATGTGGACTCCACACAGAAGGAACCATAGCCAAGAACTCTGTATAAGAGCCAAGTGCTGTGAGATGACAGTGGTAGTTGCTGAGCTATAGTGCCTCTGATCAGTAGATTTCATATGCATCTTGGCCAGACCATTGTAATGTAATAACCACTTGTGTGCAGTGCTGAAATATGACTGTGTTGGAAACTGAAAAAAATTATGACCAGTCCTTGTGAAGAAGTGGCTTGATGAACTGCCATACATGTGATGTGTTAGCCATATTTGCAAACATAAATACACTGTAACTCACACTCACACGTACACATACAAGCCATAGCACTGGTCATTTTACACTGGTTTCAGAGAACACATTGTGTGACACTGACAGTTGGTCACCTGCCTCACAAGTACTTCAGCATTATTCCTGAAATGTAATCCATCTGCTTCCCTATGAATCAGTTGGATCAGAAAGCTCACAAAATGTATGTCTAGAGAATGTACTTGACTTATCACACCTGTTCCATCATCCAAGAACACTTCTGGTATAGCACTAACATACTGCATAATGTCCATATGTGTAAATGCCAAAGTAATCAACACCATCATAGACACAGTTGCCAAGTGTGTGTGTGTGTGTATGTCAGCACCGTCATAGACACAGTTGCCAATTGTGTGTGTGTATGTGTATTTATAAAACAGGAAACATTTCCAAGAGGCAGCCATTCTGCATTGTATGCAAAGGCATTTTATTTTGTGTGTCACATTATCATTGATAGTGTTTGACAAACAGAATGAAAATGTATTTGCATCCTTCCCAGGTAGGGAATCATGGCATGAAGAACTGGTTAGCATAAGCATATTTCTACTCGCCTTCTCTTCTTTCCTTAGTTTCCTGTCTATTCCATTTCTTCCCCATTTATATGCTAACTAGAGTTGCCATTGTGCTGTGCACACCCATAATAGTCTTTCTGTTGTTTGCTGTTCTCATTTCTACAGTCCTTTTTGCACTGCTAGCTGTAGTTACGTCACTGCATTGTGCAAAGGGTGTACATTAAATCAGCCATGCTATCTTGCCTTAGCTGTCATGTCCATAATGTGAGCCAAGCATGCTGCTACAGTGCTGCTTTGCTCATATAGCAGCATAGCACTGCTCATCCCCTTACTGCTGCAGCTGTTTTGTTATGTGGGCCTTTGCTCAAAATGAAGGCACTGTTCCTGCCGTATGTCCCTGACTAACACTGAAGTGCTTTGTGCAATGACCTCCATGTGTGTTAGCACTACACAGGCTTCAGCACTTGTCTGAGGATCCCAGTTTATGTTGTGTACCAAGTGTCTGACAGTTGTTTGAATAGCAGTCGTTATCAGTGGATATGTTTTAATATGGTCTCCAACTTAAAGTGCATCAGCACGTTAGTATTATGTTTAACTCTTTAATAAAACAATATTAAGATAACCATTCGGTACTTACATGAGGGAGAGGTCTTTTATAAAGATGAGCCTGTATTCATAAATATAAACCACAGCAGATAAATATCTCAGGGTAAACAAATCAATTTAGACAAGTAGTGTAGTGAGAAATGTGAATGAGCCTATAGAAAGACTGAATTAACATATCTGTTAATGTAACTGTTTTATTTTTATTTTTATTTTATTTTTATTTTACATTTGTTGACCGGGCTAGTCCAACTGGATACATGTCCATTTTCAGTGGAGGCCCGGGGAGAAAAGCTCCATATGACAAAAAACAACACACAGGAGATAAGAATACAAGGTAATACTTTCAAGGTCACATGAACAATAAAACAGGTTAAACAGATAGTTTAAGTAGTTGAAACATTCTTGGGTAGTTGGAGTACTCTAACTACAAATGAAGTCCCGTTGAATTATGAATTGGATGGGTAGTAGCTGGCTGTTTGCTGCTAATCAGGATTAGAACATGGGCATAACCAGTTAGATTTTAGTAGGTCTTTGAGTTGTTTTTTGAATTGGTTGAGTGAAGTTTCGTGTCTTAGGTTGTTTGGGAGGGCATTCCAGGATTTTCCAATGGAGTTCGTGATAGAGTGCTTCACCTCCTGAATTATTAGCTTTAATGGTTTGGATTTGAAGGTATTTGGAGGATCTAAGGGATTTAAGGTTAGAGTATGGAATGAATATTTTGGTCATTGCGGGGTTTTGTCAGGATGGTGTATAGTTTTGAATGCCTCAGTAAGTTGATTAAGTTTAAGAGTGTTAGGTAGTTCTAACCAGTGAAGTTTTCTAAGATTGTTACAGTGGTGTGTACGATAGGGCATTCCTGTTATAAATCTAGCTATGTGGTTATAGGTTGTAGATAGTTTGTTTAGTTCTGTTTTATTAAGGAAGGAGAAAATCGGTGAGGCATAGAGGAGTGTAGAAAGGAGGCGAGTCCTAGCAATGGTTAATTTAGTATGTGGGGTTAGGAAGTTCTTAATTCTATACATGGACCCAAGTTTCTTGTTTACCGACTTAATGGTCAGATTAATGTGAGTGTCAAATTTAAGCTTGTGGTCTAAGGTCACACCAAGCAGTTTGGTGTGAGAGACAGGGTCAATTTTGGTCCCATTATTGGATATTATGTGAAAGTTGGGGTGATTGGAGGAAGGAGAATGATTTCCTTGAGGGGTGGGAGTAGTGGGGAAAAACAGGAGTAGTTTGGTTTTGTATGGGTTAAGCAAGAGTTTTAGTTCCAAGAACCATTTTTCAACTAGGGAAAAACAGTTTTGGGTGGCGATTTGGAGTTTATCGAGGGAGTTGTCGGAGCAGATCAGTGTGGAGTCGTCTGCATATTGTATGCAGGAGGCTCTGGGAATAATGGTGTGCAGATCGTTAATAAATAAAGAGAATAGTAGAGGACCAAGGATAGATCCTTGGGGAAAGCCGATATTTGTGGGGAGTAGGTCAGATAAGCTATTTTCCCATAGCACAGCCTGATTTCGATGAGAAAGGTAGTCATTAAACCAATCTATGGTATTCTTGCTAAGGTAGTATGCCTCCAGTGTGCGGATCAGCTGTTGGTGATTCACCATGTCGAAGGCTTTGGAAAGATCAAGAAAGAGCGCCGAGGTTATTAATCTATTGTTACGATTGTGGTTTACGGAGTCAATAAAGGAAAGGAGGGCAGTAGTTGTGCTGTGATGGGGGCGAAAGCCGTGTTGGGTGTGAGACAGGAGATTGTTTTGAATAAGATGGGTAATGAGCTGTTTGTGAATGCAGTGTTCCATGATTTTGCTAGTGGAGATAGTATAGCTATGGGTCTGTAGTTTGATGTGTCTGTGGAAGATCCACCTTTATGGAGAGGGATGATGTGGGAGATTTTCCAGATAGAGGGAATAGAAACTTCTGATATGGTCCGGTTGACCAAGATAGAAACAGGGTAGGCTATGGCCTCAGATGCAATTTGTAGGTAGGAGGCTGGGAGTAAGTCAGCCGCTAAGGTGGTTGGTTTGAGTTTATTTAGGAGGGTTCTAATATAGGAGGTAGGTACGGGTTGCAGGTTGAAGGCAGGTTGAGTTTGGACTTTGGTTGAGGGTGTATCCAAGGGGGAAGTGGAGAGTTGGTTGGCCAGGGACTGAATGGTTTCTGTGAAAAATGAATTAAAGGTGTTGGCTATTTCTCTAGAATCTTTACCAATTAATTTTTCAGGGGTAGGGGTGGTGGGTTTGCCTGGATGAAGGAGGTGATTAAAACCGGCCCAGAATTTCTTGGGATTATTCTGGTGTATATTTTGGAGGTGGCAGTAATAGTTTTTTTTGTCAGACAATACTGCTGATTTGGTTGAATTTCTAAGTTGGAGAAACTTGATGCGATCTAGTGGGGTTTTAGAGGCTCTCCATTTATGCCAGGCTTTGTCTCGATGTTTAATTTTGGCTTTAGTGTCCTTTGTTAGCCAAGGTGCAATGCGAACCTTAGTTTTAGTGAGACGCTTAGGAGCGTGCGAGTCAAGTATTCTTAGGAAAGTGTTATTAAAATATAACACACTATCATCTAAGGGTAATGTTTTTAGGATGGACCAATTACATGCCTTAAGATCTGCAATGAATTGGTCCTGGACAAAATTCTTACTGTTCCTGACTAGTCTGGGTTGTGATTGATTTGAAGTAGGACACTTGTGCTTAATAATAAAAGTAATCAGGTGGTCACTAAGGTCGTTGGGAAGGGTCCCTGTAGTATAATTCATTGGGGCCTTGTTTGTAAGTATCCAGTCAAGGATGCTCTCTTTTTGTTGGGCACTGCCCAGTCTAGTGGGAGTTAGAATATTCTGTGAGAAGCCATGTAAGTTAATGGGGAGAGGATTAGGGAGTTCGGAATAGAGGGCCCAGTTTATATTGACATCCCCTAGGATTATTGTTTCTTGGGGATAGTTGGTGGCAAGCCAACTAAGGATTAGTTCTAGGTTTTCAATATTTTTGCCTGGCGGTAGATAAGTCACTATGAGATTAATACTTTTTTTATTATTAAGGCGAATCTTTAGGGCCATTAGTTCGAGATTGTGGGCTTTTGGGGGTTGGAGTGGGTTCATGGTGATGTTCAGGGAGTTCTTGAACATAACAGCTATTCCCCCACCTTTTCTGGTTATTCGATCACTCCTAAGGATGCTATATCCAGGTGGGATAATTTCTTCATCCTTAGTGCATGGTTTAAGCCATGTTTCTGATAGACACATGATGTCAGGGAAGTGAGTTGCAAGCAAGGCATGTAAGCTGTGAATCTTATTATTAATACTTCTAAGGTTGAGATGGAGGATGAGGAGGGAGCCCACTAGGTTTCTGGTATCTTTCAGTGTTTTGGGGTCTAAGTCAGAGTTGGGACCTGGGTTGGGGTGGATATCACCACATCTTGAGATAGATTTTTTTAAGTAGTCAAGTATTTTTTGGAGTTTGACTAATAATTTTAGGGTATCTTTTGTTGAGGGCACCTTTGGGTGGCTAAGGGTAGGGTGATTTATTTTAGGAATCAGGTTTTGAGCATGGTAGTGAGACGGAGGGACGGGTTTGGAGTGGTTATGATAATGAATGAAGGTGTGATCGTTAGAAAGATGGACACCTGTTAGGGTTAGGGTTTCATATCTGGTTAAGAGATAGGAAACAGTAAGGAGTAATAGCATGGAGGGAAGGGTAGAGAGAATCTTTTTGTTCATGGTTTAGAGAGGTTAGTGAGTGAAGTGAGCTAGGGGGTTTCGTAAGAGAAACCAGGGTGTGGGAAGGGTAGGAAGGGAGGTTATCAGGTGGGTGGAGATTAGTTAGACAGAATAGACTAACAAAGAAAGTGAGGGAGGTGAGTGGGTGGGGGTAGCCTAATCAGTGTAGACAAGCTAGAAAAGAGGAGGAGATGAGTCAGAGCACGGGAGGTAGTGATTGGTTGGTGGAAAAGGGGAAGGGCTTAGTGATCTAATAAATGTAGAGGTAGTGGGGGCGGGTGGGAATAGGGGGCAGGGTGGGGCGCGGAGCGAGCCCGAGCGGAGCGGGGCCTACACCACAAGGGTACTCCTGAGTCCTAAAAGGTAACTGATATTGGTATGTTTAACTTGTTTAATAACTTTACACTGTTAGTTTCCGTAGACCTTCCTGGGTTTAGTAGTAGGGCTTTTAGGCTGGTGATAATATCCAGTTCCTGCCTAATCCTACGGGAAACTATGAAACAGAATGCTAGTGCTGAAATTAGGTAATATTTCTTTACCCTTAGTCTCTTTTAGGTAATATTTCTGTACCCTTAGTCTCTTTGGAATTAGGTAATATTTCTTTACCCTTAGTCTCTTTGGTAGCTGTTTAGGTCAGGTTCTTTGGGGGTTGGAGAAGGCAGGTGTGTGCATATAATTAAAATTACCTGATTGTTAGAGATGGATACATTCCTTAATGGCACATTTAATTGTAAAGTACTTTAGGAGAGTCAGCTGCATGATTCTAAGTTGCAAAGCAGTGGTAAAAGGGTCCAGGAAGAAGTTAAGGACCAACATGAAGGGAGGTAGATACTATGTAAGCATCAGAGTGTTAGAGTAAAGCCTAGGATATGAGTAGATGGTTAATTTGCAGGCAGTTATTATTACAGAAAGGAAGGATGGTCTGAAAGGTAGTATGTTTGAATCAGTAGCTTGGAAACAACTCATCAGTGTTATTGTCTCTATGCTGATATATCTATAAATATGACAGAAAATAGTCATTGTGTAAAGGGACAGTAGTTTAGTATGGTTTAGTGAAATTAAAGTAAACTAGTCAACTTCAAGCCGTTCCTTTTGAAAGAATCTTGTGGGGTGGTCTTGTCCTGTGGGAGTACTGTAAATGAAAATAAATATTGTTCGTAAGTATTTACTGCTCATGTGATACATAAGACTGTTAAGAGCTTAGGCTCATTTTTTCCCAGTTGCTTCAAAGCTCTGTCTGGTATGGTTAAGTGACTTACTCAGTTATGGTTAAGTGACCTGTTCAGTTACATAATGGACAAATGCAAGCTTAAGGCATCAAATCTTGGACCACAGGAAGCAATTCATTAACAGCTCATAGCCTTTATCCTATCCGCTAACAGTCAGATATGAAAGGTGAATATGCAAGTGTATTTCACCTGAAAAAGTCTCTAGAATATAGCAAAATTGTTTTGGAGATAAAGGGATTTATATACACGGAGTATAAACAGATTCATATACATGGAATAGAAGCAATCAGCAGTCTTGAATCAGTTCTGTACAAAGTGATCATGAGTAAAAGGACTAATCTCTTTTCTTACAAAGACTTTTTTTTCAGTTCATAGGTGAAAGCATCAGTTAAAAGCAATTCATTTATTTTTGAAAACTTAATTTATCTATAAAACTCATATTTGTTGGGTCCTTCTATCTTCTTTAATGTCTTGTACAGTGTTAAACAGAGACATACTTTCTATGTGGTATTTTGACAGAATGTGTGTTAAGTTCAATACTGTGACCCATCTTAGGGTATTTATTGCTAAATATACTTAATTTGTATTTGTTTATTTATTGAAATGTATGTACTGTTTAATTTGGGGCATTAAGTTAGATATAATGTTTTGTCAATTCATAATCAACTTAAATTATTGAATTAACAGATAATCAAAGTTTTGGAAAACTACAGAACTCTGTTTCAGTTGCTACTGGATTAAATATGATGGGCCAGTCCAAGGTGAAGACCATCTTTCCACATACAGCAGGGAACAACAAAACACTGATGAGCTTTGATGAGGGAGATATAATTACACTTCTAATACCAGAAGAAAAAGATGGCTGGTTGTATGGAGAACATGATAACACAAAGGTGTAAGTATAAATTATAAAAAGACTTGCCCAACAAAATTAATGCATCTTTTTTTTTAATTTACGTGTCCATTTGTGCACAGTGGAATTCAAACAAATATTTTTTGAAGCAGCTGACATATATACAGTATTGTACAGTGATTGGTATTTCATTTGTGGAAATGTAAATCCCTCATTCTGCACAGACTCCTTACATAAATTCTGTATGTACTAGTAGGCAGGATGTGACATTTTGTTAATTACCTCTATTTATATTGGCTAATTAGACTGAGATGCTTGGAGCACAAAGGGAGGGCTGTATTGCTGGCCTGGATATTTTACAGGCCCTGAAAAATAAAGGATTTGGTGACCAAAAAAAGCCACTTTCATTTTAACATTTTGCCTGGTTTAATGATTGTTTCATTTAGTGTAGGGTGGGCACAATTGCCTCTATGGTAGACAGAACTATTTTATATTGAAAATAGTAGAAAATAGTAGAAAATATTATAGTGAAACAACTGGGAAACTAACTGTGTTGATCATTTAGAGCCACAGTGGTAGATTATGATAGGATCAGTTTTGATGGTCACCCAGGGCCCACAACAGCCCAGAGCCAGCCAGCCAGCAAAATAGCTTTATTTTTAAAAGTTTTGTCATGTTCAGTACTGTTAACTCATTTTTGTTAGCTTATGTGCCGAACAGTAATCATCATTAAAGAAACATCTGTTTATTTTTAGTATTAAAGCAATAACCGACAACGTGGTGTGGTATATTGAAGATTTACCCATGGTTGGCGTGGTTTAATCACGAGGGTGAAGCCCGAGTTATTAAATAAAGCCAACCGTCGGTAAATTTCAATATACCACAACCATGGAGTTGGTTATTGCTATTATAAAGTGACATTATTTAAGAAAAAAAAATACTTTTCTTAAATAATGTCTTTGTATAACTGTTCTTCCGCTGGTTGTGGTATACTGCTTCCTTGTTTTGATATACTGAGCATGCATATGGGACTTCCATCCCATGCATACCCAGTACATCAATGCTTTGAAACGGTGCATTACTGTTCTTCCGCTGGTTGTGGTATACTGCTTCCTTATTTTGATATACTGAGCATGCATATGGGACTTCCATCCCATGCATACCCAGTACATCAATGCTTTGAAACGGAAGCAACGGAGAAAAGAAAATCTCCATTGCTCTGTTTTTTCTTTTTTTTTTTTTTCTTTTGTTAACAAAAGATGTTTTTGAGCACTTTATACCAAAGGAAAAAAGTCCGGGCGACCGGACCTTTTTCCGTTGGTATATTGTGGGATTTACAACAGGCATGCTGGCCAATCAGCGTGCACATTTTGGAATATTAATGGGGAGGTTATTGTATAATAGTTAATAACCAGCAGGTTATACTAAAGATCCATGGGAAGGCTGTCAAATATTTAATTCTAAAAAGTTAAAGAATTAAGCACTTTTTTGCCAGAAAAAGGACTTCATTCGAGTTAGTAGTAAAATTCAACCAGGCCCTTTTAAAGAGTAAAAGTCACAAGATCAAAATCTTAAAGGCAAAATGCTATTGCTACAAGTTAAATGTTGTAAATATAACTGGTTGGGGGTTGGCATAATAGTTATGACATTTACCTCACAGTCACAAGGTACAGGTTTTGATTCTCATCTTTGAAAGGAAACTAAGCTTGAAATGACCTAGAAAAGCAGCTAGCCTAGTACTTACCTATAAACCTATTTAAAAAATCATGTTTGAAACCATTAAAAAAATACATATTTAAAAGCTAAAAACAACTTGATTTGATAAAGTGTATAAGGATTATTACCAAAACAGAGTAATAAAGCTGTCATTTGGCAGATCTGTTTCAGCACACTGCTAATGGAGACAAAATAATTTAACCTGAATGATTTGGTGACATCTAGGTCTGTTTGCCATGCTAGTTTACATGCTTCAAGATTAAGTTCCCAGGGCCCACCCCTGAGGTCAGTGGGAATTTCTTCCAGGAATCTAAAAATGGAAATAGTGTGGCAGTTGGTAGAATGCTTATATAATGGATTAGTCTCCTTTTTTGTGGAGCTGTCATAAGAATGTTCATATATATTTTTTTATGAAAAATTATTTTAGTCTTTCCTACACAGAAAAAAGGGCATAGGTTAGATCTTGCATGACAGACAGATTCTTTACTACCACAGTTAAAATGTCAGGTAAATTTAATTGTTCTCAGACTTGCCCTTAAGTTAGTGCCATCTCCCTCAGAGATCAGTTTGTGGTGTTGGAAAAATCCGAACTTGTAAGTTCCCATCTTCCTTCTTCAGTTCAGTCATATTTCATCTGTCTTTCTAAATTCTCCTTGATATTCTTTTCCATTTTGTATATAAAAGTGGTTTGGTTGGTTCATCACTTTTTCTACAACCACCCCAGGTAATAAATTCTTCTTCTTCTTTCGGCTTTTTCCCGGTTAGGGGTCGCCACAGTGGATCACCTGTCCGCTCATGATTGGCAGTGGAGTTTTACAGTGTTGCGTTGCCAGCCCGGCACCCAACCTTCCACAGAAGGCACACACACACGCACTCACGCCTAGGGCCAATTTAGAGTATCCAATCCACCTACAGCATGTCTTTGGGATGTGGGAGGAAACTGGAGCACCCGGAGGAAACCTACGCGACCACAGGGAGGACATGCAGACTCCGCACAGAAGGCACCCTAATTGAGGATCGAACCGGAGAACCTCTTGCTGTGAGGTGGCAATGCTAACTGCTGCACCACAGTGGCCGCCCTACACCCTAGGTAATGAATAAATATTTGAAATTGTTCTTTTTCTTAGTCTGAAGGACTAGAATTTGATTTTGATTGTATTTCTCCAGTTCCTACCCCAAAGGAGTGGGAAGACAACTCTAGAAAAGTTCTTTCGATTCTTCTGAAGAGGTATCCTTTTTTGATACTGTTTCAGAATTGAGGAATTATTTTAGTGGCAGAAAAAATACCATAATCCCAGCAAAAATATGATTTATTACAGGTGAATTGTCCTAAAGTTATTCCTCCTGTTTCACATTAGAGGATGCTTTATTTGCTGCCAGTAGTTTCCCGAATAATCAGTTACCTGACCCCAAGAAGTCTAACTTATTGTAAGTATGATAAGTTATATAAAGTTCTTCAGACCCAAAAATTTATTTTTTCAAACCCCAGATCAGACCCTGCCATGACTTCTCAGTCAAAACCATCTTCTGCCACACCCTTTTGACTGCTAACCCTGTTCCTTCTGACAAGGATAAGAAATTCTTTAATAGGTCTGGGAAAAACGTTTATACTTTTTCCAATGTATCTTTCAAAATAGTGAATTGACAAGCTGACATGTCGAAGTTTTTTTCTGGCTTCCTTTTGGTAATATGAGAAAGGTAATTGCTGATCTGCCTTCCTCGGAGACTAAAACATCTCTGAAATCTTTAATATTTTTTATGCCTCATGTAACCAAACAATCTTTAAAATGTTCTTAGGACACTTCTGATACCATGTCTAGAGCAGCTGCTATTGGATCCAGCATGAGATGTGTTCTCTGGCTACATTACCTGAATTTACCAGAGTATGTCAAAGCTGAAATCCTGATTGCTTCCCTGGGTAAAGAGGTGGTAATTAACTCATCCTCTTCCGAGAGCCTTAAAAGATGTTGAAAGAGAAAGTTAATTCAGGGAGTCGCTCAGATTTTTCAACCTTTCATGACAAAATACAATAGAAACTTTCCTTACACTCCAGGCTGATACAGGAAACAATATAAACAATCTCAGCAAGGCATAGGTAAGCAAAAGTTCAGAATGAAATGGCAGGAATGTTGAAAAACGAAGGGAGGATCTTCCCAGAACCAGGGACAGTCTAAAAAAGCAGACAGATTATATGCCCCCTGATATGTTTTCTCCTCCCCTTCCTACTCTGGCATTACAGTAAAGCGATCCCAAAATCTAGGTCTCCACCTCCTCTGTAGCAACAGATAACTTTAGTCACATGAGTTCTGAGAATTTTTTCAAAACGGGTACAAATAACACTGAAACTTTCATCCTCCTTTTCAAAGGATTCCTCTGCACTACTCCAGTCACATCTCCCCATTTTCTTCTATCAAAGATACCAAGTTCTATATCAGGGAGTTATAGAGTCTGTTCCCCAGATCAAATAGCGAACTAGTCAAGAATCTTTCTGGTGCCAAAAAGGAAATTTGAACTGTCCTTACTTTTTCTTATTTAAACCCTCATGTCAAATCCCAAAATTCAAAATGCTTTCTTTATAGTCTGTTACCTTTCATTCCACCTCCCAGCTTTCTAGCAACTCTGGATATAAAAGATGCTTATCGTCACATTCCAGTACTCAAACATTTCAGACACTCTTTCATTTACATTTTTAATTTTTTGCTTTACCCTTTGGTTTGTCAACAGAGTGTTTACAAAATGCCTTACTCATGTAATAGCCCATTGCATTCACATTTATCCTTATTTAGACTTGTCTCTTTTTTGCAAACTCTCTTACAAGTTGTCACAAATCTCTGGATTTGGCAAAGAATCTTTTTCTCAGTCTGGAATTTCAGGTGAACACAGACGAAGCTTCTTAGTCCTCCTCACAGGATAGTGTTTTGGGGATGTCTCCCAGTTACATTCTTCATGATGGCTTTTCATCCTCAGTACAAAGTGGACTTACAAGGAACAATTTCTAATATTCACTGACCAGTCTCGGACATCTGCCAGGGATCCCAGGATTCTGGGTTTCATGATCTCTGTAGTTCTTATGATTCCTTTGGCCAGACTTCACATGAGGAAAATTGAGTGTTTCCTCAAATCAGTTTGGATGCAACAACAGCACCCCCTATCAACTCAGATTCTGATAAGGAGTCGTCACTTTGGTGGGTGGACCAGCTATTTCTCAACCCAGGTCTCCTCTATTTCTTATCCAGCCCCTACTCCGTCTGTAACCACTGATGCATCCAACTCTTCTTGGGGAACCTAATCCAAGGGTGTGAAAGTTCAAGGTTTGTTGAACAGGCAGGTCAGACTGAAACACATAAATGTCATAGAAGTAATGGCTTTAATAAATGCTCTCAAATCTGTATCATCTTTGGATTTCAGACCCTCTGGTAGTAACTATAGACAACACCACAATGGTGTGGTACATAAAAGGGAGGGCAGATTCTACTCCCCGTGTACACTAGCTATGGTAGCTTGGAAACTAACAAATCGATACAGCCTTTTGCTAAAGGCTACTTACATTCAGTCAGAGCAGAATATTATTGCAGATAAATGAGCAGAACCAGGGCATACCCCCCATGAATTGAATTTGAACTAGGAAGCTCTTACAGGAATTCACCCAACTGTGAGGGAACTCCTAAAATAGATATTTTTGCGTCTGTTTACAACAAAGAAATCCTGCTCCAGGACTTTTTGTGCAAAGGTCTGGAAGACAGATGCCTTTTCATTTCCATGGACTAGAATGTTGTATATACCATTCCTCTGATAACAAGGGTTCTTCTAAAGATTCAACTGACTTTACCAGAATAATTGTGGATCTCCATTCTTTTGAAAATGGCCAAGGGCAGTTACCACAAGTTTCTTCACAGTATGGACTTGCTCACACAGGACAGGGGATGTATGATGCACCCCAGCCATCAATTTCTTCCACTCACTGCCTGGATGGTAGAATCTGACTACCTTTTAGCCGCCTGTTTTGTGAGGTTGTGCAGCAGGTATTAAAGGAAACTAAGAAACTTGCTACTAGAAAATCATATTTGGCTGAGTGGAAAAGATTTTGTACTTTGTGTAAACATAAGAGCAGGACTCTTTCAGGGCCTGATCTCTGTGGATGTTTTTCGTGTTTCACTGTTGCAGTCATCACATTTGGGTTATCCCTGCCAGGGTAGCCCTTGGCCGGTCTGAATACCAGAGGCTTAGTATTTCTGCGTCAGTTGCTGTCGCTTCAGGACTGACGTCCTGTCGTCAGTAGTATAAAGTAAGTTAGCGGACGCCATTACATCAGTTTTTCTTGCCAAGGAGGCCAAAGCAGGAGCAGTTCACATGAGTGCCGGTCAGCCACTACCTGAGTTTCGTCTTCCGAATTGAAGTTGAAGTCTTCTAAAAGCTAGGTACCCCATTGGGGATCATTTTTTCTTGCTCTAACCGATGTCAGAAGAAGTTACAATCGTCTTGCCTGTGGAAAGCAAATACCACACCAAGACTTTCATTCCTACTGTGTCACTTGCTTAGAGACCACGACATCCCTCGCTGTCACTTTTGTGCTTTGTTTGATGCCAGAACTATACATCGTTGGGCCCTTATTGTAGCTAGATATTTTCACTTACAGTCCTCAAATTCTGATATGGCTTCAGTAAGCCATCTGACAGCAGATCTTCCGAAAAAAAACATAAGGATAAAAACAGAGACTGACTGCACAGGTCCAAACCTACCGACGACGCTTCCATTAAGCTAGTGGTCATTTCTCCGGTCCTCAATGAGGCACTTTCGCAGCCCCTGATGCCCACTTCTGTGGATTCGCAGGCCTCTACCGAGGCCCTTTCAGAGTCCAGTGTGCAGCAAAACTCTTCTTCAACTAAGGATCCTACGGTTGTCTCACCCTTGGATGGGTCTTGAGCTGCTGAGCAGGCACCAGCTTCCGAGGAAGTACCTCACACTACCGATTCTCATCTCAAACCGACGACTTCTTTCAAGTCTACTGTTCTTTTAAAAACTACCGAGTTTCTAAGGTCCAGGGTATGAACCACACCCAAGAAACCGACGACCCAATCTCAGGCACCTGCTTCCCTGCCTCAGTCTCAAATGCTTAAAATAGCGGAAGACCTTATCATGCTGATCAGGGGAAGCCAAGCTACCCCTTCCAAAAGGAAAAGAGATCTGTCCCCAGTAGTTTTGTCTGAACAGGAGTCTGATGAATCTGATGCATCTGAATTTGAAAACATGCAACCGCTCTCTGCTAATGAGGATTCTGATGTAGAGGAATCCATTCCTTCAGCCTCTCCACCCAAGGACTATTCCTTTGGGGAAACCCTTCATACCTTAAGGGAACATTTCCAGTGGGAATGTCAGGATTACCCTCAGTCTAAAAAGAGACTCAGAGAATTCTTGGATTTTCCACAGCACAGACCCCTGGCCATTCCCCCAGTCCTGGATGTTGTGGATGATATTTGTCTGCAATCTAGTTTTGACTCCTGCACCCAGAAAACCTGACGGGTATTAGAGTCCCTAACTCCCACAAATTTCTTTTCAAAAACCCTACTGATGACCCTGAGGTAATTTCTCAAGGGCCCAAAGGAATTAAAGCAACCTCTGCCAAGAATCCCACCCACTCAGATAGGGATTTCCGAGCATTAGACAGATTATGTAAAAAAGTATACACCTCTGCTGCTCTTGCTATCAGAGCACTAAATCGCCAGTTCCATATGCTAACAATTTCAGCAACATACCACGGAACTCCTCAAGTAAAAATTGTCTTCCTTTCCTGCTTGTTACAAGAGTTAATGCATTCTGCAAATTTAAGTGACTAAGCTTACCTTAGACTGTGGTTTTGATGCCCTAGAATCTTTTTGCAGGGCAGCAGTTACCAGTTCTGTTCTTAGAAGACATGCATGGCTTAAGGAACAGCGCTTGCCAGACCATGTTAAATCTAAATTATTGGATGCACCCTTGCACAAAGACAACTTATTTGGCACTAAGGCAGAGGAGGTCTTAAAAAAGATGGAAGAAAAAGCTAAATCTATGCAGACAGTTAAGGATTTCCTACAGGTCCAGCCACCAAGGTTCAGCAGGCCTTGCCCCCTCCAAGCACTGGTCCTTTCCTGCTCCCACCAGGTTAGTTCAACCCAGACCCCAGGGAAGCAGACCCCTCAGACAACAGCCACAGGGAATGCAGAGATCAAAACAGTGGAATTCCTCCACTTCAAACTCAGGGAGTTCTAAGCCACCCCCTCATGGTAAGAACTCACAATGACTTTCCTCCCCCACCCCCTCCCTCTGCCCACCTTCACTTATCCCTAGAGGGAAAACTCTCCTTTCATGCAAGCACCTGGGCCACCATTACCAACGACCGCTGGGTCCTCAACATAGTGTCGCAGGGATACAAATTTTCTTTCCACACTCTTCCAACCCCAAAAGGATTCCCAGATCTACCTCCAAACCATTGGGCAGAGGTGAAAAAGCAAGTCCTTTCCCTGCTCTCTCTGAAGGCAATAGAGCATGTTTCTGCAAAACAGGTAGGCCAAAGTTTTTACTCCAGACTATTTCTTGTACCCAGAAAAGAGGGCACCTGGTGCCCCATCCTCAATCTATCCATTCTAAACACCTTCCTGGTGATCCCAAAATTCAAAATGCTCACCCTCCAGCAACTGCTACCCATGCTCTCCAAGGATGCTTAGCTAGCCACCCTAGGCCTAAAAGAGGCCTACTTCCACATCCCTATCAGGGATTCATGCAGGAAATATCTACATTTCAGGGCAGGATCCCTGCACTTTCAGTTCTCTGCATTTCCCTTTGGCTTATCTACTGCTCCCAGAGTTTTCACAAAATGTCTGGCTCCCGCCATTGCCTTTTGCAGACAAAGGAATATCCAAATCTACCCATACTTGGATGACTGCCTAATTCAGGCAGACAGTCAGGAACAGCTGCTCAAGCACCTGGTCTTTGTAAAGCCCCTACTGACCTCCCTAGGGTACACTTTCAACGAAAAGAAATCCAAACTAGTACCCACACAAAGGATTATATTCCTGGGAGCAAGACAGAACACAGCATCCTAGATGGCATTCCTTACACAAGAAAAGCAAACTTACATAACAGCCTACTTCTCTCAACTAGCCACCAGACCCCAGCTATCTGCAAGGAAAATCCTGCAAGCTCTGAGGTTCATGGCATCTTGCATTCTACTCATTCCATATGCCAGACTGCATATGAGGAAACTTCAATGGTACCTAAAAAGCCTTTGGTGTCAACACTCTCAAGACCTGGAAACTCTTATACCAATGATACCTTGCCTAGGGAAAGATTTTCTTTGGTGGGCAGCAGCATGCCCCCACAACAAGGGACTACCTTTCTCACTACCCCCTGCTGCTCAGACCCTCACCACAGATGCATAAGAATATGCCCGGGGTGCTCACCTGGACAGCAGGTGCATACAGAGCCAGTGGAACCCACAGCAAATCCATCTGCACATCAACCAGAAAGAGATGTTAGCTGTCCAGCATGCATTGACAGCTTTCAGGCCCCTACTCTCCCCAGCGGCTCTCCTAATCAAAACAGACAACACCACTGTAATGTGGTATATCAGCAAGCAGGGAGGGACTCACTCCTACCCGCTATGTAGGCTGGCCATGACCCTTTGACACAGACTCTGCCATGCATCTCCGCCTGTTAGCACAATTCCTGCCAGGTTCTCTAAACTCTCTGGCAGACCACTTAAGCAGAAATCTTCTGGACCCACACGAGTGACAGCTAGACAAAAGAACCTTCAACCTAATAACTCAGAAATGGGACACCCCGAAGGTTGGCCTCTTTGCCTCTCACACCAACCGTCAGCTCAGTAAGTTCTGCACCAGGGAACATCACTGCATGGCTTGGAAAATGGATGCCCTATCCTTCCCCTGGGTCAATCTGTCTGTCTATGCATTTCCTCCACTACCTCTCATCGCCAGGGTAATACTCAAAATAAGGGAGGAAAAACCAAAGACAGTTTTTATTGCTCCAGACTGGCCTCACTAGCACTGGTACCCACTGCTGCGCAGCCTGTCCCCACTGCCACCATCTCACTAAGACCCCAACCCTCATGACCCAGAGGGAAGGAGAATTCATGCATCCCCAATTGCAGACCCTCAATTTGGCAGCCTAGCTTATTCTCTGACCACTGATCAGTCTGCCAACCTCAGTAAACAGGTTCTAGATGCTTTACGTGAGGCCAGACGCCCTAACACTAGAAAGTCTTGTGCTGACAAATGGCAAAGGTTCTGCACCTGGATTCAGGCCAAGGGAGCCGATACAGCACAGCCCCCCTACCTCTCATCCTGGATTTACCTAGCTGACCTCCTACACAGTGGTTTCTCCTTTTCCTCTATTAAAATTTGTGCCTCTCCTATCTCTGCTCATTTCCACACTGAGCAGCCCCTTTTCTCACACCCTCTGATCAAACAATTCCTAAGAGGGGCTAGCAACTTGAGGCCACCCAAAAGAGCACCCATCCCAGCTTGAGACCTTAACTTTGTGTTGGAAAAGCTCACCCTGCCACCCTTTGAACCAGCATCTTTAGCAGAGCTAAAATTTCTGTCCTAGAAGACAGCTTTTTTTCTGGCCATCACCTTAGCCAGAAGAGTGTCCGAGCTACAAGCACTCATGGTTGTGGAGCCATGCCGACAGGGTTTCCCTCAGGACTAACCCATCCTTCATGCCCAAAGTTGTGTCCAGTGTGGCTCTCAACCAATCCATTCATATGCCCACCTTTTTTCCTAACCCACAAAACAAGGGGGAAAGGATCCTGCACTCTCTAGATATGCACAGACAGCTCAGATTCTGTCTAGACAGGACTAAATCATTCAGAAAGTCTGCAATTATTGGATGGTCATCGTGTTTCACTGTTGCAGTCATTACAGTTGGGTTATCATGCTGGCAGGCTACCCGCAGTTGGCCTGAATTCCAAAGTCTAGGTCTGGCATCGGTTGCTGTCGCCTCCTCCCTGACGTCAGTGCGCCAGGGGTATAAAAGATGCAGCCAACGCCATTTTCTCCAGTCTTTCTTGCCGCACGGTGCCCAAAGCAAAAGAAGTTTGCAGGTGCCGGTCGGCCGACTCCTGAGATTTTTGTGTTCGAATTTCATATCCGAAGTCTTCATTAAAAGCTAAGTACCCCGTTGGGGAAACTTTTTTCTTGCTCCAGACCGATGTCAGAAAAAGTTAATAATTGTATTTCTTGTGGGAAGCAAATACCTCATAAGGACTTTAATTCCTACTATATTCCTTGCCTAGGCCCTGACCACGACGTTGCTAATTGTAGGTTCTGTGCTAGATTTAACCAACGCACTATTACGATTTTGCATTTCACTATTTTGGCAGAAGATTTAATTACAAAATGTCATCAGATAGCCATCTGACTACCGCATTTCACAAGAAATGCAAGAAAAAAGAAAAGGACAAGCATCTGAGGTCCAAAACGGATGACGAGGCTTCTTCTAAGCCAGTCGCCGGTTCGCCGGCTCTCAGTGAGGCGCTTTCACAGCCCCTGACACCCGCTACTTTAGAGCTGCAGACCTCTACCGACTCCCACATGGAGCCGACTAGGCCACTGGAAACTCAAGGTATTAGAACCTCGGAAACTATTCCCTCAGATGGATCCGGAGCCGCTGAGCAGGCATCGGCTTCTGAGGGTGTTTTCAGGCCAACACAGTTATATGTAAAACCGACTTCAGCTTCAAAGGCAAAGACTAAAGCACCTTTAAAGACAAAGAAACAAGTACAGCAGCCCCATGGATAGGCCTCCATGCCTAAAAAAACAGATGCTCAAAATGGCCGAAGACCTAATTACTTTGATCAGGGGTTCCCACCCCCCTCCTGATAAGAGGCCTAGGCAAGAGACAGAATATGAATCTTCAGATCAGGTTTCCATTTCATCTGATTACTCTTCTGATCAGGAATACTCTCTTCCTCCCTATGAGGATTCTGATGCTGAATAATCTATCCCTTCAGCCTCTCCTCCTGAGGATTATTCTTTTGGGGAAACTCTGCATACCATAAGGAAGCATTTTCACTGGGAGAGCCAAGATTATTCAGAATCTAAGAAAAGGCTCAGAGACTTCATTTTACTGCCTCAGCACAGGCCCCTTGCTAGTCCTCTTGTGTTAGACATTGTAGATGATGTTGAGTCCAGTCTGACTCCTGACTCCTTGCCTCCAGCTCCTGTTAAGCCAGATAGATACTACAGGGTTCCTGATTCACATAAATTTATTTTTAAAAACCCTGCTGTTGACCCAGAAACTATCTCTCAGGGTCCCAAAGGGGTCAAGGCTTCCACTGCAAAAAACCCTACCCCCTCTGACAGGGATTCTAGGGTACTGGACAGATGGGGAAAAAGATTTGCACTTCTGCTACCTTGGCTATAAGGGCTTTAAATTGTCAGTTTCATATGCTTAAATATCAGCAATATATTATGTCACTGCTTAAACAGAAAATGTTGATAAATTTCGAATGTGCAGAAAACAAAGAAATGCAGGATTTATTGCATGCAGCTGAACAAGTGGGAAAGCATACTTTGCAATGTGGTTTTGATTCTCTGGAGGCCTCCTGCAGGGCCGCTGTTACGGGTTCTGTCACCTGGAGGCATGCTTGATTAAAGGAACAGAATCTGCCTGATCATGTTAAAGCAAAATTATTGGATGCTGCATTACAGCATGATACCTTGTTTGCTGTTAAAGCAGAGAAGGTGTTGAAGAAAATGGAGGACAAAGCAAAATCTATGCAAACAGTCAAGGATTTCTTACAGGTACAGTCTCCAAGATTTAGCAGACACTGGCTACAAAGAATTGGTCCTTTCCAGTGTCAGACAGGCCACAAAGGGGCAGATACAGATGCCCTAGAGGCAGGTCCCAGCCCCAAGGTACATACAGGTCTAAACAATGGGGTGCTTCTACCTCCAAAAGCAGAGAAGACAAATCACAGCCATACAGGAAACCATCCCAATGACTTTCCCCTGCCTGCACCAAGCACTTATCTTCTGGCAGCACCTTTAGGGGGAAAACTAGCACTTTTTCATCAAAATTGGCACATAATAACCCAGGACAAATGGGTCTTGAGCATAGTGTCACAAGGCTACAAGTTTCGCTTTCATACCCTGCCAAGGTCACACAGTTTGCCAGATCTGCCAAAAAAATCAGTGGGCAAAGGCACAAAAGCAAATTTCATGCCTCATGGATATGAGGGCCATTCAGCAAGTACCAGAGCAAGAGCAGGGATTTTACTCTTCTTGGTGCCCAGAAAGGACAAAGCCTGGATACCAGTACTGGACCTATCTGTTCTAAACACATATTTGGATATTCCAAACTTCAAAATGTTGATTCTGCAGCAGCTTCTGCCCATGCTGGGCAAGAACACTTGGCTTGTGACTTTAGACCTTAAAGAGGCATACCCGCATGTCCCAATCAGACAATCATGCAGAAGATACCTCAGATTCATAGCTGGTTCAATGCACTACCAATTCTCTGCACTGCCCTTTGGTTTATCTACTGCGCCCAGAGTCTTCACAAAATGCCTGGCTCCAGTAATTTCATTTTGCAGACAAAGAGGAATACAAATATATCCTTACTTGGACAACTGCCTCATTCAAGCAGAGAACAAGGACATTTTATTACAGCATCTGGCGTTTGTAAAAAGATTACTAGCATGCCTAGGGTACACAGTAAACAAAAATAAATCAAAGCTTGTACCCTCTCAAGAGATAATATTCCTGAGTGCAAGCTTAAATACAACTGCCCAGATGGCTTATCTCATGCCAGACAAACAAAGGCAACTGACTACTTATTTCAAAATGTTGGCAACAAAGGCCCAGTTATCTGCAAGAAAATTTCTGCAGGCTTTGGGCTTCATGGCATCCTGCATTCTGCTAATTCCATATGCAAGACTGCATATGAGGAAACTTCAGTGGTATCTAAAAAGTGTTTGGACTCAACATTGTCACAGCCTGGAAACAATAATTACCCTCATTCCCTGCCTGCAACAGGAGTTTCGATGGTGGGCAAGGGCCTGTCGCTACAACAAGGGACAGCCTTTCACTTTACCCACAGCCAGGCATACATTAACAACAGATGCGTCAGATTATGCCTGGGGGGCCCACATGGCAGGAAGATGTATTCAGGGCACATGGTCCGCAAGCCAGATGCATCTACATATCAATCAAAAAGAGATGCTAGCTGTTCAGAATGCCCTGACAGCCTTCAAGGACCAACTTCATCCGGGACATCTACTGATAAAAACGGACAATACCACAGTCATGTGGTACATAAACAAGCAGGAAGGCACTCATTCCTATCCCCTTTGCAGACTAGCCATGACTTTGTGGGACACAGCATTGACTTACCAAGTACATCTGCAGACACAATTCCTGCCAGGAAAGATAAATACTCTGGCAGATGAACTAAGCAGAAACCTCATGGATCCCCACGAGTGGAAATTGGATCTGCAAATATTCAGCATAATAACAAGGAAATGGGGATGTCTGGACATAGATCTTTTTGCCTCCCCTCACAACTGCCAACTACAGCGATTCTGCACAAGGACCTATCACAAGCAAGCATGGAAAGTGGATGCTCTATCTTTCAGCTGGAAAAACTTAACAGTATATGCCTTTCCTCCACTGCCCCTCCTCCCCAAGGTACTCCTAAAGGTCAGACAAGAGAAGCCAAAAATGATACTGATTGCCCCAGACTGGCCCTGCCAGCACTGGTACCCAATCCAAAGGAACCTGTCTCAATGCCCAGCCTGGACATTACCTCAGATTCCTGACTTACTGTCCCAACAAAACAGCCAGATCCTGCACAGCCAACTCAAGACCTTAAATCTGGCAGCATGGCGGATAATTTAGTCATTCAAAACACTCCTCTTTCTAAAGTGGTGATGGATGTTATTTTGGAGGCCAGGAGGCCTAGTACCAGAAAATCTTATGCTGAAACATGGAAGAGATTCTGTGCTTGGAACCAGGCACAAGGAAATGACATGATTGTACCAAATATTCCTCAGATTTTGCAATACTTAACTGAGATGCTGAACAAAGGCCTATCCTTTTCCTCAATGAAGATTCATGCCTCTGCCATTTCAGCTCATTACAATACAGAGCCACCTGGTTTTTCACATCCTTTGCCTAAGGCAGTACCTCAGAAGAGCCAAAAACTTAAGGCCTCCAAGGAGATCACCAGTACCTGCATGGGACTTCAGTTATGTCTTGGAAAAACTCACCCTGCCTCCTTTTGAACCAAGCCACTACAGCTGATATAAAGTTTTTATCTTGGAAAACAGCTCTGCTCCTAGCAATAACCTCTGCACGACGAGTCTCAGAGCTACAGGCACTCATGGCTGTGGAACCTTTTATCATTTTCCATCCAGATAGGGTTTCTCTGAGGACAAACCCAACTTTTATGCCTAAGGTAGTGTCCAGTGTGGCCCTTAACCAAATTATTCACTTACCTACCTTTTATCCAAACCCACAGAATAAGGGTGAGAGACTTCTGCATTCTTTGGACATACACAGACAGCTGCACTTCTATCTGGACAGAACCAAAGCTTTCAAAAAGACTGAGCAATTACTAGTGGCATACGCTGCAGGATTACAAGGAAAGGCTATCTCAAAGCAGACTATTTCAAAGTGGATAGGCCACTGCATTCATTTCTGCTATTCACAACATGGTAAATCAGTGCCTAAGGCCATTAGGCCACATTCAACCAGAGCAGCAGTCACTAAAGTAGCCTTCCTCAGAGGAGTACTAACCAAAAACATTTTAGAGGCTGCAACCTGGAGCTCAGAGCACACTTTTACAAAGCACTATCACTTACCACTCTACTCTAAATCCAGGGCAGGCTTTGCCACTGTAGTTCTGCAGGGCCTCATAGCCGCTCCTAATCCTATTTAGCTCCAGCCTTCCAACCTTAGCTTTGGGATTCAATCCAATTGTAATGACTGCAACAGTAAAACACGAACATAGTACAGTTGTGTACCTACCATAAATGTAGATGTTCGAGTGTATTCACTGTTGCAGTCCAGGTTACCCACCCACCATCCCCCTCATCTTTGCTGGAACTTATCTGTACTTCTCTATTCTATACAACCTATGTGGTGTATTTCCTGATAGAGGAAAGAATAATTTACTTTGGTGCATGTATGCTTTATTGACATATTTTTAGCCTTCTCTTTTGGGGGCACCTGACGTCTGGGGCAAGAAAAACTGAAGAAAATGGCGTCGGCTGCATCTTTTATACCCCTGGCGCACTGACGTCAGGGAGGAGGCAACAGCAACCGACGCCAGACCTAGACTTTGGAATTCAGGCCGACTGCGGGTAACCTGCCAGCAGGATAACCCAATTGTAATAACTGCAACAGTGAATACACTCGAACATCTGCATTTATGGTAGGTACACAACTGTACTTTAGCTTTGCTGCAGGGACCGAGGGCAAAGCCATTTCCAAACAAACAATTTCCAAATTGATAGCACACTGCATCCATTTCTGTTACAAGCAACATGGAAAACCTCCCCCTAAGGGGCTCAGGACTCACTCCACCAGAGCAGCCTCCACCTCTGCAGCTTTCCTCAGAGGAGTCCCCACCAGGGACATCCTGGAGGCTGCCACCTGGAGATGGTGATTGTCGGGAATTTGCCATTTCCTGCGTTGTACTGCGATCTCGGAGTTGGTATGTTTAAGTAGGGGGGGGTGCGGGGGGCAAAGCACCCCACTTTATTTTGTTTGCTATTGGCCCAGTGATTTTTTTCCCTGGGTAAAAAATCGCTATTCTGGCTGTTCGAGATTTGGGGATTTCATTTTATATTTGTCAATGTGAGGGCGTTCGATGAACAGCCCTGTCGACATGCTAATATAGACCCTCCAGAAAAGGCTTTACTAGGACTATTCTCCAGGTGTTACTGGACTCTGATACTTCTTCACTTTCTTCTAAACTTTGGTAGGCTATCCATATAGCTTAGGCTACTGCAGCATTAATCTAATGTTAAACATAGTTGTGTAAGTAAACTTACCATAACAGTGGCTTTTTGAATAGATCACTGTTGCAGAAGGAGCACTGTCCTTCCACCCCCCCCCCTTATTTTATTAATTTTTGACAGGGTGTGGATATTTTTCCTTTCCTCTTTTTCTTAGCACATATGTATACCTCCCAACTGTCCCTGATTTTGACTGAAATTGCGACTTCTGGAGAAAAGGTGGTGAATTACACTTTCTAAATAATGACAGTAATTAGAGTTGTATACTTATATTAGTTCAGAAAATGTATATTAATTCACATTCTGTTATTCTATTAATGTCAAATATTTTAAATGTGTCCCTGATTATGTTGAGATTATCCCTGATTTGTTGAGAGCTGTGATGTACTTACCGTGCAGTGCTGTAGGCTCCCTTTCTTTGAGGCAAGAAAAAGTACAGTTTTGTACCTACCATAAATGTAGATGTCCGATAGGCATGCATCTGCAGTCCTTACAAATGGGTTGTCCTGTCGTCAGGCAGCCCTTCGGTCGGCCGGATTCCAAAGTCTGGGTCTGGCCTCGGCTGGTGTCGCACTTCACCCGACGTCATAGCTGCAGTTCTTCGGGTATAAAGGCATCAGCCAACGCCATTTTCCTCAGTGTTTCTTGCCCCAGATGCCAGGTGCCCTCTAGGAAGGCTAAATTTGGATAAATGCAAATGGTTCCAAATAGTAGAGAGCAAACAAACAATAAGCATGTATGTACATATATACAAACAAATACACCATAATAGATTCCCCCCAGCTAGCTACAAGATGGGCAAATACCCTAGGAGTACCACAGAGGGGAAGGAGGGTGGGTAATCCTGACTGCAGATGCATGCCTATCGGACATCTACATTTATGGTAGGTACAAAACTGTACTATGTCCTTCAAGGATGCATCTGCAGTCCTTACAAATGGGTAGAATACCATAGCCAAACTGGGGGAGGAGGTGAAATAAGATTATGGTGTAGTTAAGATCCCTTGCAAAACAGCAGTGGCAAAACCTGCTCGGGATCTGGAGTATAAAGGTAAGTTATAATGCTTGGCAAATGTATGCACGGAGCTCCAAGTAGCAGCCTCTAAAATGTCTTTGGTAGCCACTCCTCGTAAAAAAGCTGTGGTAGTGGCTGTAGCCCTTGTAGAGTGAGGCCTGATGTTTTCTGGAGTTTTCTTCCCATGGTAGGAGTAACAAAATCTAATGCAATTTCCTATCCACTTAGAGATTGTCTGTTTTGAAATTGCTTTTCCTTCCATTCCTGTTGCATATGCTACCAGTAGCTGGTCAGTATTTCTATTGCTCTTGGTCCTGTCCAGGTAGTAACGTAATTGTCTATGTACATCCAAGGTATGCAACAGTCTTTCTCCCCTGTTCTGTGAGTTGGGGAAGAATGTAGGTAGGTGGATAGCTTGATTTAAAGATACCCTGGAGACCACCTTTGGCATAAAAGTAGGATTAGTTCTCATGGACACTCTGTCTTGATGGAAGATCAGGAAGGGCTGTATTGCCATTAATGCCTGTAGCTCAGATACCCTTCTTGCTGAAGTGATTGCAAGCAGGAAAGCAGTTTTCCATGATAAGTACTGTAAATCTTCTGTAGCTGCTGGCTCGAAAGGAGGGAGTGTCAACTTTTCTAGCACAAAGTTCAAGTCCCATGCTGGCAATGGTGGCTTCCTAGGTGGTTTTACATTTTTAATTCCTCTCAGAAACTGCCTGAGCAGAGGATGTGAGAAGACTGGAGGATCCAAGTTGTATTCTGCTGAAATAGCTGATGCATGAATCTTGATGGAAGAATAGGACAGGCCGTTGTGGAAGAGCTCTGCCAAGTATTCCAGGATGTTAGCTATGTTTACCAGTGACACATTCTCTCCTTTTGCAGTACTCCAAATGAGATATCTTTTCCATTTTGCTGAATAATTTTTTCTTGTTGAGGGTCTGCGAGCCTCCAAGATAATGTCTTTAACCCTTTGAGATAAATCCGGGTTATTTGGTCTTATGCAATGTTCCAGGCAGCCAGCTGCAATGTTTTCAGGTTTGGATGCAGGGTTTTGAAGTTGTTCTGTGTTAACAGCAAGGGAACTAGGGGCAGAGGCCATATTTGTTCCCGAGACATACTCCTCAGTAATGGGTACCAATGTTGCCTTGGCCAGTCTGGTGCTATCAGGATGATCCTTGGACGGTCTTCTTTGATCTTCAATAGCACCTTGTGCATCAAAGGAAGAGCTGGGAATGCATATGCTGTCAGGTTTTTCCAACTGAAAGATAGGAAGTCCACTTTCCAAGCAAGTGGGTGGTACGTCCTTGTGCAGAATTTTTTCAGTTGGTGATTGTGTGGGGATGCAAATAAGTCTATTTCTGGTAGTCCCCATTTCCCTGTAATGGTTTTGAAGATGTCCGGATGCAGCATCCATTCGTGGGCATCCGTGGTAGTTCTGCTTAGGATGTCTGCTAGAATATTTTCTTTTCCTGGCACAAAAATTGCTTGTAACTGAATGTTGAAGCTCAGTGCCACATTCCAGAGGTCCGTTGCCATCCGGCATAGAGGGTATGAATGTGTGCCTCCCTGTTTGTTGATGTACCACATAACTGTGGTGTTGTCCGTCCTTATCAGCAGTTGACCCTGTCGAAGAAATGGTCTGAATGCCAGAATTGCCAGTTTTACTGCCAGCATTTCCTTTTGATTTATGTGTAGGTGCAGCTGGTCTTGGGTCCATAAGCCTTGTATGCACTTGTCCAGCATGTGTGCCCCCCAACTGAGGTCTGAGGCGTCTGTTGTGATGATCTGTTTTGGTTGAGTGCTGTGGAAGGGCAGTCCCTTGTTTGATTGACAGGCCTGAGCCCACCATTGGAATTCTTGCTTCAGGCATGGAATTATTGGAATTTGGGTTTCTAGGCTTTGCTTGTGCTGAGACCATAAATTCCTTAGGTACCACTATAACTTTCTCATATGTAGTCTGGCATGCGGAATCAATATTATGCAGGATGCCATGTAACCGAGAGCTTGCAGGACTTTTCTTGCTGTTAGCTGGTTCTGCTTTGTTAATGCCATGAAGTAGGAAGGGAGTTGCTCCTGTTTTTCTATTGTCAGGAATGCCATTTGTTTTGATGTGTCCAGATCTGCACCCAAGAAGGTTATCCTTTGGGATGGTATCAGCCTTGACTTTTTTATATTGACTGTGTATCCCAGGGCTTGTAGTAGATGAATGACCCTTTCCAAATCTTTTGTTAATTTGTTTTTGTTGTCCGCTTGTAACAGGCAGTCGTCCAGGTAAGGGTAAATTTGAATTCCCTGAAGTCTGCAATAAGCAATTACTGATGCCAGGCATTTCGTGAACACTCTGGGCGCAGTAGATAAGCCAAAGGGCAATGCTGAGAATTGATAATGCTCTGATCCTGCAAGAAATCTGAGGTATCTTCTGCAATTTGGTCGTATAGGGACGTGCAGGTATGCCTCCTTGAGATCTAGAGTTACCAGCCAAGACTCCTTGCCCAGCATGGGAAGAAGCTGCTGTAGGGTCAGCATTTTGAATTTTGGAACAATGAGGTATGTGTTTAAAGCGGACAGGTCGAGAATAGGTCTCCATTGGTTTTCTTTTCTTGGTACCAGGAAGAGTCTGGAGTAAAATCCTTGCCCTTGTTCCATAGATGGTACCCTTTCTACAGCTCTCATCCTTAGTAAGTGAGTTATTTGTTGTAGAGCTTCTGTCTTCTGATTTGGAGGTAGGTTTGGCATTCCTCTCTTCCTTGGTAGAGTATGGAAGTGAAACCTGTAACCTTGGTGTATTGTCTGTAAAATCCATTTGTCTCCTGTGATGTAATGCCAGTTTACTGAAAATAAGGCTAGCTTCCCGCCTAAGGGTGCCTCTAGTTGTTCCCTGGTAGGCGGTGCCAGAGCCAAGTCACTGTGATTGTCCTGTGGAAGTGGTGGTGGCTGGATCTGTGGCTGTACCTCGCTGGTTGTTAGCCTGCCACTGGCGTCCCCTGTAGGCACCTCTGGATTGACCCCTGCCTCTTGAGCGCCTATTCCTGCCTCTCGGAGCTCTGGAGGTGTCTGGAAAGGACCAATTCTTGGAAGGCCAGTTACTGCTAAACCTTGGAGGCTGGACCTGCAAGAAATCCTTGACTATCTGGACAGATTTTGCTTTCTTTTCCACCTTCTTCAGCACCTGCTGTGCAAGGGAGCCAAACAAATTGAGCTTATCCATGGGAGCATCTAGGAGCTTTGATTTAACATGGTCTGGTAAGGACTGCTTTTTTAACCATGCATGTCTTCTGATCACTGTGCCAGTCATGGCTGATCTAAAGGAAGCCTCCAGTGCATCATAGCCGCATTTTAAGGAATGATTACTGACCTGCTGAGTGTTATGTACCATTTCCTGTACAGATTTTTTGCCTAATGGTTCATCCGAGGACAGTTTTTTAGTTAACTGGTCTAACATAAATTCCTGATACTGAATCATGTGGAATTGACAGTTCAAGGCCCTAGCTGAAAGAGTAGCAGAAGTGTAAACTTTTTTACCCCATCTCTCTAAGGCCCTAGATTCCCTTTCAGAGGGGAGGGGGGTTTTGGTAGAGGTAGCTGCTACAGCCTTGGGTCCCTGGGAGATAGTTTCGGGATCTGCAAAAGGGGCCTTATACAAATGATAATGTGTGTCCGTAACCCTGTAGTACCTATCGGGCTTAGCAGGGGCCGGAGGAAGAGAATCAGGAGCAGTACAAGCATCATTAAAAGCATCATCCACAACAGTAAGTACTGGAGGAATGGCTAAAGGCCTATGCTGTGGCAAATGCAAAAAGGTTCTAAGCCTTTTCCTAGAGTCTGAAAAATCCTGGCCCTGCCATTGAAATTGTTCCCTCATAGCATGCAAGGTTTCCCCAAAAGAAAATTCCTCAGGCGGAGAGGCGGAAGGAATGGACTCTTCTGCATCAGAGTCCTCATAAGGAGAAAAAGGGCCCTCTGGAGGGTTTGAATTATCTGATTCATCAGAGGAGCCATCTGAAGAAACTGGCTCAGGGGGCTCTACTCTAGTCCTCTTCTCTGGAGGTGGGTGAGAGGCCCTGTCTGGATGTGGTTGGGATCCCCGGATCAAAGAAATGAGATCCTCTGCTAGACTACGCATTTGTGAACTAGAGCTAGGCCTGTGAGAGGGGGTCTTAGCAGGCATAGTTTTGATAGTTTTTGCTGCTTTAGCCCTGGCAAAGGCCTTAATCGACATGGATGCAGGAGGCCTAGCAGCTCCACGTGCAGGGGTAGAAATATCCAAAGGGATAGTATCAGATAAATCCTGTGAACCTGCAAGAGCAGGTGGGATTTCAGTAGCAGATTCAGCCAAGCTGGATGAGGCCTCGGTAAGTGGCAAGCTTTCGGCCGAAGGAAGAACCGTGGACTCGGTTTCAGCCGAAACCGAGACACTCGCGGTTGGCTTAACCGCGGTTTCGGCCGAAACCGCGGACCGCGAGTGTCGGTCCTTTTCTTTGCGCTTTTTAGTAATTTGCGTAGTCGGAGTATCCGACGGCATAATGTAAGCAAAAGCAGAGCCGAAAAACTCTTCAGCAAATTCCGACCGACGTCTAAGCGTCTGTCGGTTGAAAGAAGCACAGGCTAGACAAGCTGCTACGTCGTGGTCTGGGCCTAAGCAAGGTAAGCAGTAAGAGTGGAAATCTTTATGAGGTATTTGTTTCCCACAAGTTAAACAGTTATTCACTTTTTCTGACATTGGCTGAGGCAAGATAGAGTCCCCAACGGGGTACTTAGCTTTTTAGAAGTCTTCGGTACTTGTAGTAGTAATCTCTGGTTCTGACCGACCGGCACTTGCGAACAGCTTCTGCTTCGGGCGCCACGCAGCAAGAAAGACTGAGGAAAATGGCGTCGGCTGATGCCTTTATACCCGAAGAACTGCAGCTATGACGTCGGGTGAAGTGCGACACCAGCCGAGGCCAGACCCAGACTTTGGAATCCGGCCGACCGAAGGGCTGCCTGACGACAGGACAACCCATTTGTAAGGACTGCAGATGCATCCTTGAAGGACATCTGTGGGGGTTTGGCGCCACCTCACTGACTTTATACCGCTGTCCTCAAGCAGTTGGTGGTTGGGGCATCTGTAAGCTTTGGAAGCTTCCTGACCAGGATATAACCCATATAACTAAGATTGCTGCAGCAGTGATCATTCAGACATGTACTGGTATGTTAAATGTACTTACATAGCTGTACTTTCTGCTGACAGCTCCTGTGGTTCATGGCAGCTGTTCTTCACTTAGTTTTATATTAAATCCAGACATAATTAGAAAGTGATGTTGGGAATCAAATTACTGTTAAGAAAAGAAATAAAGGACTTGAAGGAAAATGTTATTTTATCTTGTTTAACAAAAATTCACCTGCATTGTGTGTGCATGGACTGCAGCTACTCAGCGTTTACTTTTATTGGCTGATTTTTTTTCATAAATAATGATTTAAAAGACTAGAATCAGCACTGATTTTCAGAAAGGAGATTTTCAGCACTAGCATTTTTTATGACTGGCTGACTGGATAGGAATATGTTGCATAGAAGACTGATAGGGAAGTGTGTTATATAGCTGTCAGAAGAATTATGGTGGTTCATGTGAAGGATCGCTGTAGGTTTATAGATTATTACTAGGCTAACAGCCTTAAGAGGTCTTTTTAAGCTTTGCCATGTTTTTCCATTTTTTAAAGACAGGCTAGATTATACAGGGGCAACTAGTTGGGTTTAGGTGTTGGGACATTTACAAGCTGCCTCGGTCCAACAGGACATAAGTGCCAGTTCACACTAACAGTGGACACAAATAAGGTGTACTGAAAATTAACTAATATTTCTTATTCTGGCAGTGGATGAATTTATACCAATTTACCCTGAATCCAAACTGCTAACTATCTCAAGTACCTGTGTCTTATTCATGATAAGAGTAGTAATTTTCACATATGGTAACATTCTAGTCAGAGCACTAGCAAGCATAAACTCAAGAGTAAGGCTGTAATATTCAGACAATTTTAACAGTATATGACAAAATGTTGTTCAGTACTAATACCCTTCATAGGTATATGAAAGAACCTTAGACCAACATGTCAACACTTTCTACACTCTCTCACTCTCTCACACTCTCATTTAATTAGCTAAACCACTGTAAACTACAGACAACATCCATATTTTCTAACCTAGTACCTTATTCTCTTGGTAGTCCCTGCCTTTTTCATAACACATCACTTCATTGTGAACTGGACATTATTGCAAATTCATATTTTCTGGTAACTAAAACACCTGTCTCATAAAGATTGCTTCTTCAGACAAATGAACACATTACAAATTTTAACTTCTTGTTTTTCTTCTCTAAATTAAGCTATTCTCCCTGCTCATCTCTTATAACTTATTTTGTCATTAAGTGTCAGAGTAGTCTCTTGAGCTGTTATCTTCTCTGCTAATGGAACACTGACTCTAATTTAACATGCAGGGAGAAATTACAGTTGTATACGTAAAACTTATAACAGTAGATTATTGAATGGTCACTGCTGCAGTAGTCTAAGCTGTATGGTTTATAATCTGCCCAGGCTATAACAGGTGGCCAGCTTTCAAAGCTTCAGGGCACTTTCCACGTGCCCAAACTGTCAGGCAGCTTCAGCTGAGGGAATAAAGACAAGTTTGGGAGCGAACCCTTCAAAGCTTTCCTACCAGCAGAGAGCCAACAAAAATTAAATGGCCATGCCCTGACATAAAAAACACACCGGGGTGGATGGTGGGTGGTGGTGGAGGAAGGAAGTGGCTACTACAGCAGTAGTTATTCGAGCATCTGCTGTTGTGGTAAGTTTTACTTACAGCACTGTAATATTTTCATCATATTGCTCACTGCTGCAGTAACCTTAGCTGTATGGGTAGATTATCTTGGCTAACTACATTTGGGAGATGGAAGCAGTGGAGTCCATGAGGCCTTGGAGAAGTGTCCTAGAAAATCTTGTTCTGCAGCTAGAGAAGGTATCAAGCTTATAGTGCTTTGTAAAAGTATGTGCAGAGGCCCAAAAAGCAGCTCAACCCTTTCCAAAAGCTATAGATTAAGCCAATGTGTGGGTAACGTGGGCCTTGACCCTGTCTGTGATAGTTTTGTTATGGTGATTATAACAAAAGATAATAGCCTTAGACAACCATTTGATAATACTCTGTTTTGACACAGGTTGTCCTTTCTTATCTTCACAAGAAATAAACAATTGATCTGAAAACCTGAAAGATTTAGTTCTATCAAGATAGTGCCTGAGTTATCTGTGGACATCCAAGGTATGGAGTATGCTTTATCCCTCATTTTTAGGTTCAGGAAAGAAAACTGAGAGGAGGATAGTTTGGCTTAAAGTAAACTCAGATACCACTTTAGGCATAAAAGAAGGATTAGTTCTCAAAGATACCATGTGTCTATGGAAAATGATATTGGACTGACTTGCCATAAGGGCTTGCAACTCAGATACCCTTCTTGCAGAGGTCAGAGCAATCAGTAAAACTGTATTTCATGTTAATAACCTCACGTCAGCCAGAATAGCTGACTCAAATGAAGCAAATGCTAGCTTTAACACAAAATTAAGATTCCCAAGGGGGGTTTACCATTTTTTTTCTTGGGACTCCTGTTATGCAAAACCCCTTTCAAGAACTTTTTGACATGAAACTGCATTGATGGAGGAGGATCCAAGGGCATACATGCTTAAATGGGCAATTAAAAGAACCTTGACAGAAGAATAAGAAAGGCCATAGTGTAGCAAATCACACAAAATTGTAGAACCAGAGAACAGTTAGCCCTGGATGGGTGCTGGTTATGTTAGCACCAACTAGAAAGCCTTTTCCATTTGCTAATGTAAGATTTTTCTAGGAGCAGACTGTCTTGCTTCCATTAGTACCTGCTGCATATCCTCAGTAACAGGCGCATAAAAGGAATTAAGGCTTCATCATCCAGGCAGTCAGTTGAAGTTGAATGATGTGAAGGTATATCAAACACCCATGTTCTTGTGTGAGTATATCAGCCTGTGATAAAGCTTGATGTAATTGCCCCTGGCCGTTTCCAAAAGAAAGGAGAACCACAGTTGCCTAAGACAGAGGGGAGTCACCATGATGATCCTGGGGGTTTCCTTCTGAATCTTCAGAATTACCCTGGATATTAGTGGAAAGGGTGGAACAGAATACAGGAACATTCCTGTCCAAGGAAAAGAAAAGGCAGCTGTCTTCCAGGCCTTCCTGCATGGAGTTCTGGTACAGAATATCCCCAGTTGATTGTTCAGAGAGCAGGCAAAGAGGTCTGCTTAAGGAACTCCCCATAGATGGATTAAATCCTGGAAAAAACCCTGAACTAGATTCCATTCATGAGGGTCTGCCCTAGTCTTGCTCAGCTTGTCTGCCACACAATTTTTATGACAGGATGCATGATGCCTGCAGAGGGAGACTGTGCTGTGAAGCTGTATCCCAAGTTTACATGGCTAGTCTGCAAAGTAGAGTGCGTTCTGGTACCCCCTTCCTTGTTGATGTACCATATCAATGTGGTATTTTCTGTGACCACTTGAAGAGTTCCTGGGGACCAAAGATGATTCAGAGAATTGAGTGCCTTGATTTGGGCACGCATCTTCATGATATGTATGTGCTTGCAGCTTTCCTTTGTGTCACATGCCCCCTGACTGTTTTTCCTGAAACTGCTCCCCAAGCAAAGGCTGAAGTATCTGTGGTGACTGACCACTTTGGTGTGGGGATGTAGAAGGGGAGACCTTGATTTAAGGATATCTGCTGATTCCACCAAGTGAGTTCTCTCCTGACAAACCCCAGTACTGAGATCCAAAAGGATAAAGGGTGTTGGTGCTGGGACCAAAGAGATTTCAGATGCCACTGTATCATTCTCATGTGTAATCTTGCTAGGGATATCCCGAGAATCATAGATGCTGTGAGACCCAAAATCCCGAGGTATTCCCTTACACTGACCTTAGTCTTAGTGGAAAACCTTAGAAATAGATCTAGATAAAGATCTGTTTCTTCCTGTGGAAGAAAAGTTCTTTGAACTGGTGTGTGTAGTTGACATCCCAGGAGCACAGTCCTGTGTGAAGGAGTCAAGAAAGACTTTTTAATGTTCTCTTGGAATCCCTGCTTGTGTAAAAGGTCTCTCACCCAACAGAGATATCCCTGACATTTTGGAAAAGCACTGCACAGATATGCAAGTCATCTAAACATGGAAAAATATGGCTACCCTGTAGCCTACAGTGACCTATAACTGTGTATAGACACTTTGGACTATCCACTGCACCTAGAGTGTTCACAAAAGGTAAGACAGAGAGCTGATAAAGTGATTCAGTCATAAAACCTTAAGAAACATCTGAAGTCTGAATGAGTAGAGATGTGAATGATAAGCATCTTTTAAGTCTTTTGTTGCCAGGAATCTTGAAAGAGGAAGAGGAGGTAGCAGGTTGCAAAGTGATGACATTTTTGAATTTGGGCACTATCACAAACAGGTATAGGAAAAGATCCAGAACTGGTCTCCAATAATTTTTTTCCCTTGACACTAGAAACATCCTTGAGTAAAAACCGTACCCCACCTAGGAAGGAGGAACTGGTTCTATCACTCCTTGGAGATAGCATGTGATAAAGAACTAATGGAAACAAAAGAATGTGATCTAGAGGATGAGGAAAGACTCCCCTGGAAGGGAGGAATTCCTCCCACTGCCATCTGTAACCTTGATGAATAATTTACAGAACCCATTTATCTGAAACTATCTGTTGCCAAAGAGAAAAAATGGAGATTCAGACTTTCTGTAAGAAAAAGGGACCATGGTGGGAGGGGGTTCACAATGTCTCTTGAACAGTCATTCAAACTTGTTGGACTGTCCTTGGTTTTGGGACATTCAAGACTTCTGTTTGGAACCCCTTGCCATTTATTTCTTCTTAAATGCCTGTATGTGTTTTCTGTTTTTTTTTTTTGTCAAAATTAAATGAGGAGATAGAAAATGCCTTGGAAAATTTGGAAAAGGACTGAAAAAAATTTAGATTCTCTTGGATCAGCATGCACACTTCATCACACTTTTTGATCACATTTGCAGCAGAGGGGCAAAACACTGAATCTCTGTCCTAAGGATAATTTAAAATTGCATTTTAACGTCATCTGAGAGATTCTGAGAATGCAGCTATGCAGACCTCCTCAAAAGTGGCAATAACCTTGGAATAAGTATCAAAAGTGTATTACACACCCTGTAAACGGTGAGTAATGACCTGTGCAATAGAAGAAACTTAAGTTATTTCAAGCAGATTTTTCCTCACAAGAAGAAACTGCAGATAAAACATTCCTCATACATTCACAGTTTATCAGAGCAAACTTTAACATATGACCCTAACAATTTAAAATTCTGAAAATCAAAGTTGCAGAAGTATGCACTTTCCCCATACCTATCAATAATTTATTTTATATATGTTTTTTTTTATTTTATTTGCAGTTTGTTTACCGGGAAAGTCCATAAGCCCATTTTCAATGAAGGCCCTGGGAGAAAAGCTCCATGCACAGTTTTACAATAGAAAACAATTCAACAAGATTTGCAATTAATACATAGTTTAAAAATAACCAAAACACAGTGAGTAGAAAAACAGTAACAAAAACATTAGTGGAATGTGCTATTACAAAGCATTCTAAAGAACTATATAAATGTCAAATTGACATTAGAGTAGTACAAAAATGTTTATGGGATGAGCCTTAACAAGGCATGCATTAGGAGGTATAAAAATAACAATATAAAATAAGGCTTACAAGTACCAAGTTTTTAAGACATGATAGGGGATAAGTAGAAGTAACAAAGAATAAGGTAGGTGAAAGTAGTAGAATCAAAGTCTTGGGTTGAGTTTAGAGAAAGAGAATGGTGAAGTATAAGGAATCAGGCGGGGTGAGAGCAGGAGCATTCCCAGTGAGAAGAGAGATGGGAATGGAGCAAGGTCTCAAAGGTGGAGTGGTTATGGGTGGTTCGAGTGTGTGGAGGAAATGAATTTCATAGTCATGCTAGGGAGAATGCTAATAGAAGTTACCCTGGAGTACGTATGGGTTTGTACACTTTAAGGAGGTTCCGATTGTTGGACCTGAGTAGTCTGTCAGGCTGATGCATTTTGAGGAAGGACGAGAGGTAATTTTTAAAATTTTCCCGTCCTTATTAAAAAGGGTTGGATTGGAATTAACCAAGTACTTAGCAGTCAACTAAAGCTGTAGCTGCTGGGTCAAGTTTGGAAATAGTGTAAGAAAATTTAAGACTGTGGAACTTTGTACGTCCTACCTGCCTTTTTTGGGAGCAACTGGCATATTATCTGGAAAATTGCAGGCAGTAATACACACATTCTCTAAAGCAGACAGTACAGGAGAAATGGATGTAGGTTCTGGAAAAATGTTCTGTAACAACTCGTACTACTATTTGAGGGACTGAGATATCTGTGTTGTCCCACTAAAACATTGGCACAGTCTAGCAATAGTCCTAGAGAAAGAGACCCCCCACACACACACAGGGGAAATCAAAAACTGAGCTCTCCTCTGAGTCTGAATCCAAAACCTGAGGAGAATACCCTGTGTCTATCCCCACATCTTTCTGATAGGTTCAGAATCTTTAATCTGTTCAGGAAATGAGGAATCCATCTTTCTTTTGCCAGAAACTACTTTACAAGAAGCATCAATAGCCTGAATTAAAGCCTGAGTTATGCTCATTAACCTACTCCTATCTAAAGAAAATTGAGGAGGAGCAGATACATGCTTGGTTTTCTGTGTCTTGTTGAAAAGAAAAATGGGGCCAGCTATGTTTCTAATGACAGCAGCTGCTTCCCCTGGGATGGGCACAGCATCCTGACATTATAGGGAAAGCTTTCCTTTTACCTCTGCCTGGACTGATGAGTGGCTCTGCCTTTCTCACTGAGGGACCCCAACAGCCACAGAGGATGTGGATAACCCTGGTCATTAGTGGCTGTAGGTGCTACACCAGAGGAATCTGGGGTAAAAGAAGAGTGGTCTGAGGTACAACAAATAGCCACAAGAGGGTCACCCACATGCGACTGAGGCAAATTGCTAGCCTGCAGTAGTGGCAAAGGCTGTTTAATTTTTTTTCTTTTTGTGGCTGGAGGAAGGACTGACTGTGAGACCTGTAGTCTGTTCCATGGTCAAGGAGAAAGTGGTGCCTCTTTCCCTGCGAAGACAAGCAACAGATGCCAGTGAACACTGCAAGTCCACAAAAGTTACTTTTTTTCCTGCAGAAAAATGCAGTAAAAAGCATTATAAAATACCATGCCAGCCCCACAAAAGTAAAGTAAATACAATTTCTCCACAGAAGAAATGTTTTCAGTTACTTTATACCACTTTTAAACTGACAGAAAAAATTAGCTCGACATTGAAAGTATGTTGTCTTGATTCAGTCCATTAATGTACAACACTCCTAGCTTTAAAATAACTTTCCTTTAGAGAAAAGTAATAAAACATCAACAAAATTAATGAAATGGAAGTTTTTTTCCCCAAAAGAGAACTTATCTGGCCAGCAAAGGAAAACACTAGCTGACCATCAGTCCTGGAAAGCCTCAGGGGAATGTACTCTTCAGTAGTAGTAATGAAGGGCATCACACACAAACTTGTCTGGGAATGTGGAAGGTGCCCTGTAGCTTTGGAAGCTGGCCGGCTGTTATATCTTTGGCAGGATATAACCCATATAGCTAAGGATACTGCAGCAGTGATCAGTATGATGAACATCTTTTAATTTTATGGCAGTAAATAGCTTGGTTTTCTAAAGTTTCAGGCTGTCATACATGGTGTCTGCTTCTGAAGTGGCTATTTGTTGTACCTCAGACCACTCTTCTTTTACCCCAGATTCCTCTGGTGTAGCACCTACAGCCACTAATGACCAGCATTGAGCTGCCTGTTGGTCCAGTTTTGTGAGGTTTCAGCCAGCAACTTGTAGTTTATTGGTCGTTTTGGGCCAGTTCCTAGCTTCTTTCAGCCCCCTGATATAAAAAACGCTAAGCAGCGTTTTTGGCTTGTACCTACTCAGCACAAGATCCTCGTGGTGGCCAGCAGAGTAATCCAAGCTTCAGAGAGCTGAAAAAGCGACTTTACCTGATATAAGTATTTTTTGTGGCTTTCCACTTCTATTTATCTTGCTACTGTATTTTCGCCTGTTTGCTGATACATTGCTACTGTTTTATTCTGCATTTATTCTGATATTGCACTTGTTTCTCAGTTTGTTACTTTAAATATCTGTAACTGTTGCAATTTGTTTGTGTAGGCTGTGATAGCCGATTTATAGCATTTATAAGTGTTTACTGTATCTGTTCTGCTTGTCTCTTGGAAAAAAAAAAAAAACAAAAAAATATCTCTTGTTTTCCCGCCTTGCTAAGCTAGATTAGTCCAGTTTCAGAGCTTGCTGATCCCTGGACTTTGTTTGCAGTTCCTGTTACTGATTCTTTACCTAATTTGGAAAGGAGGAAGTTCCTTTGCTATCCAGTGGGAGTGGGAAGCATTGAGCTGCCTGTTGGTCCAGTTTTGTGAGGTTTCAGCCAGCAACTTGTAGTTTATTGGTCGTTTTGGGCCAGTTCCTAGCTTCTTTCAGCCCCCTGATATAAAAACGCTAAACGCGCGTTTTTTGGCTTGTACCTACTCAGCACAAGATCCTCGTGGTGGCCAGCAGAGTAATCCAAGCTTCAGAGAGCTGAAAAGCGACTTTACCTGATATAAGTAATTTTTTTGTGGCTTTCCACTTCTATTTATCTTGCTACTGTATTTTCGCCTGTTTGCTGATACATTGCTACTGTTTTATTCTGCATTTATTCTGATATTGCACTTGTTTCTCAGTTTGTTACTTTAAATATCTGTAAGTGTTGCAAATTGTTTGTGTAGGCTGTGATAGCCGATTTATAGCATTTATAAGTGTTTACTGTATCTGTTCTGCTTGTCTCTTGAAAAAAAAAAAAACCAAAAAATATCTCTTGTTTCCCGCCTTGCTAAGCTAGATTAGTCCAGTTTCAGAGCTTGCTGATCCCTGGACTTTGTTTGCAGTTCCTGTTACTGATTCTTTACCTAATTTGGAAAGGAGGAAGTTCCTTTGCTATCCAGTGGGAGTGGGAAGCATTGAGCTGCCTGTTGGTCCAGTTTTGTGAGGTTTCAGCCAGCAACTTGTAGTTTATTGGTCGTTTTGGGCCAGTTCCTAGCTTCTTTCAGCCCCCTGATATAAAACCGCTAAACGCGTTTTTGGCTTGTCCCTACTCAGCACAAGATCCTCGTGGTGGCCAGCAGAGTAATCCAAGCTTCAGAGAGCTGCAAAAGCGACTTTACCTGATATAAGTATTTTTTGTGGCTTTCCACTTCTATTTATCTTGCTACTGTATTTTCGCCTGTTTGCTGATACATTGCTACTGTTTTGTTCTGCATTTATTCTGATATTGCACTTGTTTCTCAGTTTGTTACTTTAAATATCTGTAACTGTTGCAAATTGTTTGTGTAGGCTGTGATAGCCGATTTATAGCATTTATAAGTGTTTACTGTATCTGTTCTGCTTGTCTCTTGAAAAAAAAAAAACCAAAAAAATATCTCTTGTTTTCCCGCCTTGCTAAGCTAGATTAGTCCAGTTTCAGAGCTTGCTGATCCCTGGACTTTGTTTGCAGTTCCTGTTACTGATTCTTTACCTAATTTGGAAAGGAGGAAGTTCCTTTGCTATCCAGTGGGAGTGGGAAGCATTGAGCTGCCTGTTGGTCCAGTTTTGTGAGGTTTCAGCCAGCAACTTGTAGTTTATTGGTCGAATTTGGGCCAGTTCCTAGCTTCTTTCAGCCCACTGATATAAAAAACGCTAAACGCGCGTTTTTGGCTTGTACCTACTCAGCACAAGATCCTCGTGGTGGCCAGCAGAGTAATCCAAGCTTCAGAGAGCTGAAAAAGCGACTTTACCTGATATAAGTATTTTTTGTGGCTTTCCACTTCTATTTATCTTGCTACTGTATTTTCGCCTGTTTGCTGATACATTGCTACTGTTTTATTCTGCATTTATTCTGATATTGCACTTGTTTCTCAGTTTGTTACTTTAAATATCTGTAACTGTTGCAAATTGTTTGTGTAGGCTGTGATAGCCGATTTATAGCATTTATAAGTGTTTACTGTATCTGTTCTGCTTGTCTCTTGAAAAAAAAAAAAAAAAAACAAAAAAATATCTCTTGTTTTCCCGCCTTGCTAAGCTAGATTAGTCCAGTTTCAGAGCTTGCTGATCCCTGGACTTTGCAGTTCCTGTTACTGATTCTTTACCTAATTTGGAAAGGAGGAAGTTCCTTTGCTATCCAGTGGGAGTGGGAAGCATTGAGCTGCCTGTTGGTCCAGTTTTGTGAGGTTTCAGCCAGCAACTTGTAGTTTATTGGTCGTTTTGGGCCAGTTCCTAGCTTCTTTCAGCCCCCTGATATAAAACGCTAAGCGCTTGCGATTTAGCCGAAGTTTCTTGTGAGCTGCTACTGTTGCACACTAGGGCAGCGCCGGTTAAGCAGATTTAAACTATTAGGGCTACCTAAATTACACTCTTCAAATTTTCCCTTAAAACTACCTTCCTCGAACTATACTACTGATCTAATCAGCGTATCCTATAACTAAAAGATCATCTCTACTTGACTCCAAGTAGACTATTCTCTATCTGTTAAACCTAGCACTTGCTCCTACAGTACTTATTACCTTGATACGGCACTCTTGTCATAGATAGTACCCCAAAAGGCAAACCCCATTTCTGTCACCCACGTCCCCGGAATCTTGTCAAAGTTTTTGTCTATTCCTTCTAGCATGTCGACGGATCAGTTGCTAGTGTCCTCTCCTGCTCAGCTGGTGAACCTGGGAATTTTGAGGCAATGTTACAATTGCCTCATGTACACAGACAACCCTCTCCTCCTCCCACAAAACACAAATACATGCGAGAGATGCAACTATACGGCCAAACTGGAGGCTGAGCTCTCTCAATATAGGACTGGCAAGACCAGTCAGGAGGAGAAGGTTACCACACACACTATAGACCCAGTCTCACATAGTACCATCACAACCTCAAATCATACACATAAACACACAAAGACATACTCGGAGGCTCTGAACAAAAATCTACCAAAACAGCATAGGCCACCTAAGCAGACACCCAAACAACCACCACCTCAGAACACAGCACCTGCAACACATAGACCTCACAGTCAGAGTGTCAAACAGTCACAGCCCATAAGGCCAAACACAATGCCAGACACACTAGTCATTGGTGACTCCATAGTCAGACACACTGGCGTTCCGCTCACCAGACTGAGTAAGGAGAAGGTCACAGTAAGCTGCCTGTCGGGCGCTAGAATCCGCCACATAACGCAAGCACTCAGGTCTCTCAACAGCAGGTACAAATATGACTCAGTCATTGTCCATGCTGGTGTGAACGACCTGAGACGTACCTCCTTGGACTACATGAAAAGAGACATTGAGGAGCTCTCTGATTATGTAGCCCAGGCAGGTATGACCCTGACCTTGAGCAGTATCCTACCTTCACCAAGAATGATGCCACAATACAGAGATAAGATGATCAGCTTTAACAATTGGCTTAACCACTGGTGTCATTCAAAGGGGATCCAGTATCTGTCTGCCTGGGATGACATGCTGGACAAGCCACGCTGCTTCGCAAGGGACGGCTTGCACCTGTCACCCTTGGGATTCCGGATATTGGCAAAGGCTCTTGCCACCCCCATAGTGCCTTTTTTAGGCAAGGCTCAAATTCTAAACCTACCACCCTAGAACACAAAAAAGGAAAAAAACTAAGGGTAATGCTGCTCAATGCCAGAAGTCTAAATCTCAAAATGCACGCACTCGAGGCCCTTCTCAATATGGAGAACATCGATGTCTGTGCTGTGACAGAAACCTGGTTCAAGGCTCCTGAGAGCACCCCAGCACTATCAGGTTTTACCTCATACCATGCGTTCCGGCCCCAAAATCCGGACAATACCAAGAAAGGAGGGGGGGTATCCATATTCATCAAGGACACCCACACCTCAAGACTGGTGGAAACGCACGATGCATCGGAGACCATCCAGGTGCAATTAACCATAGGCAAGACTGCTCTGCAAATTGTAGCATGTTACAGGCCACCCTCACAAACTCAGGAACCTCACATGGCTTTCCTGAAAACACTAGAGGGGATAAATGTATCACCAAACACCATCATACTAGGTGACTTCAATTACCCTAATATAGACTGGGAACACTACTCAAGCCCAAACACCCTAGCCCAAAAGTTCCTGGAATTCATAAACTCAAATGCCATGGAACAACTAGTCACCATCCCCACAAGAGGAGATAACATACTTGATCTCATCATCACGAACATGGGAGCACAATGTTCAACACCGGAAGTATACCCCTCACTGGTGAGATCAGATCACAAACTAATCTCGCTGGAGGTCCTCATCCCACCCCCACCTGAAATATAAAATACCACAGTAAAAACTTCTCGAAAGCCGACTTCACACTTCTAAAGACTAGTGTGGTCTCCTTTAAGGCCCCCGAGCCGGCGGAAAACAGTACTCAAGCCGCTGAATCACTCACAAATTCCTTCTACCAGCACCTGCAGGACTGCATGGATAAGGCAATCCCAAGCAAAACAAAGACTCTCTGTACCAAAGGCAAGCGTCCACTCTGGTGGACCCCAGCCATAAACAAACTCTACAACAAAAGGAGAAAGCTACTACAAGATAGAGCAAAATCCTTAAAAGGTAAGACACCCTTGATCACTATAAGTAAAAACTAAGAGCTCTCATAAAATCATCCAAAGCAAATTTTGAGAGAAAAATAGCTAAAGACTCAAAAGACAATCATAAGGCATTCTTTAGCTATGTTAGAAACCTGGGAGGAAACTCCCAGATATGCTCAGAACTAGTCAAAAATGATGTGAAGATTACTGATCCTACAGACATTGCCAACATACTGGCTGACAGGTTCAGTGCAAACTTCTCCCCTCCCCAAAAGGAGAGATATCTATACCAAACGATTGCAGCCCCCAAACATTTCCAACGCCCAAGTTAAAACTGCTCTCTCCAAAGCAAAAACACAGCATCCATGGGACCCGACGGTGTCCCCGGCTGTGTGCTCCACGAACTCAATGAGGAATTAAACCCACAACTAGGACAGCTATTTAATCAAAGTCTTACCTCTGGATATGTACCCAGGAGTGGCGCACTGCAACTGTGGTCCCACTTCACAAAGGCGGTGCTTCCACCGACCCTGGAAATTACCGCCTATTAGCTTGACAAGCCTTATCTGCAAAGCCATGGAGAGGATCATAATGGACCTCATAAATAAAGACATAGGGAATTTGCAGACCTTGGATCCAACCCAGTTTGGCTTTGTCAAAGGCAGATCATGCCTTTTAAACTTGGTTGACTTTTTGAAACAGTCACCAAAGCCATTGATGAGGGAAAGGCAGTCCATACAGCCTACCTGGATCTGGCGAAGGCCTTCGATACAATACCTCACTCGGGTATCATTGAAAAACTCAGCAGCTTAAATGTTAACCCATACATCACAAGATGGGTTGCAAACTGGCTGAGTGACAGAACCCACAGGGTCAGAGTTACTGGCGCCATGTCAGACTCAAAGCCTGTCACAAGTGGGGTCCCACAG